>NC_133330.1:238736258-238951258 GCF_042186555.1 Aquarana catesbeiana | reverse complement strand
TACAGAAGCTTTTTAAGAACTTCTACAACATTTCAGAAACTGAGAAGATATACGGTAAATTATGCTTTAAAATGATCTAAAAAACAAATGAGACTTTTTACAAGATATCCATATACAAAAAAAGACCACCTCCAAATCGGCATAGCATTTCACAGCAAAAACTAAAATGATATCAAGTTAAATACTTGCTTTCTTATAAAGGGGATTAAAGGGAACCTGTGAGGTCAGAAATGTGTACAAAGTCACAGCATAATTTTTGTTCATCTTTAAAGGCATAGGCACCAGGGCTGTTATTAATCATGCCTGCTTTACGTTTTTAGTGAACAATTTACAAAGAAAAGTACGAAGGTTGGGAATTTGGACTTTGCTAACAATCACCTAGAGAGGCAAAAATGAGGGCAGTTCCAGAGCTCGACTTATCTGCAGAGGCTGCCAAGGAACCACAGCAGACCAAAGATCACTCCTGCAGAAACTTTGGCTAGTGCAATACAACAATTCTCAGTAGTACACTAGCACACGTTAGGATGCACTGTAATGTAAGTGTTGGGAAAGTGTATTTAGGTGTTATTTATAACTCACAAAACATTTGTTAGCATAGAACACTGGCATTAGCAAGCCTTAAAAGAAATGCACTCCCAGTGTGACTGATATCTTATCTCAACAGCTGTTAAAGTGTATCTATGCTCAAAATATAAAATGCTATATTATTTGCATGTTGACTTTCAATTATTTCTAGCCTATTCCTATTACTCCAAATGATCTTGAAGTTTGTAAAATTACTTTGTAAAAAAAAATCCATACATTTGCTGGAAATCCCATGATACATTCCATTGGCATTGTGAATATGAACTTGTGTCACACAGAGCCTACCTTCTGAACTACATAGGTGCTGAGAGGAGGAGGAGTTTCAGGCAGTGGAGTCAATACAGGAATCACTGCTTGTAGGCAGCAAGGTACCATAAGCAATCATCCTCTTGACAAAGTTGTGTGACAAAACGAATTAGCCCAGGTTCACACCAGTGCGATCACAGACATCGCATGTGATTCGCACCTGCTGTGTGGATCACATGCGATGTCTGTGAGATGCGAGTTCAGCCATACAGTTGTATGGCTGTACTCACATTTGATTCCCACAGAAAAAAAGTGGAGGGACTAGTTTTTTTCCTCACACTAGAATCAGATTGCATGGGTGTTCTCACCTATGCGATCCAATTCCTGTGTGAGGTCCCCGTTCGCACTGCAATCTGTGAACCAATCTGGCGGTGTCAAACAGGGTAATGACACCCGTAGCAGTTCGCAGAGGGCAGCGTGAACTACCTGCGGGAGAGATGTGATGCGGGCACCAGTGCTGTAATCACGCTGGTTCCTGCATCGCATCAGTGTGAACATAGGCTTAAGGTGGAACCAGACAGTGCAGGCAGATCTGTGCAGTGTGTGAGTCCAGGAGCGCCCTTACATGGAGCAGTCTGTTCTATATTCTGTTGTGAGAAAGCACTCATTCAGCTGTGGAACTTTGTTGGACTGACAGTTTTTTTTCTGGCAGTTTACTACTGTTTTTTTTTTTTTTTTTTTAAATCAAATTTCTTCAAAATTTTTGGCCAAAATGTAATCTGCCACATCTGATGAAAAAAAAAATCCTAATAAGTGCATATTGATGGGTTTGTGTGAACGTTATAGCACCTTCAATCTATGATAGAGATGGATTTGAGAAATATATATATATACACACACACACACACACACACACACACACACATCACTATTGGTGATGCACTGCCCACAAAGCACTAACAGCCCTAGAGGAGTGGGCTTTGATTTGAGAGGGTAGAAACTACCGCTTTAAACCATAAGCTTGAACGATTACTTGACTAATCCATTTAGTCATAGTGGATTTCGATGCTGCCTGTCCTCTTTTAGAACCTTCAGGCGACACGAACAAAACCATAGTTTTCTGAATCTTAGCAGTCGCCTTTAAGTAGACTTTGACTGCTCTCACCACATCAAGAGAATGTAGTGATTTTTCTTCCATAGAACAGGGTTCTGGAAAAAAATTAAGGTAGAACAATATGCTGGTTTAGATAAAAACCTGATACTACCTTCGGTAAAAAAATTAGGATGAGGACGTAATACTACCTTATCCTTGAAAACAATAATAATAATATGGCTCTTTACAACAGAGAGCAGCCAATTCTGATACCCTTCTTGCAGCAGATATGGTTACCAGAAAAAATTGTTTCCTTGTCAAAAAGGACCAAGGGAATATGTCTTATCAGCCCCCAAAAAGGCTGTTTTGTAATGCCGACAAAACTAAATTCAAGTCCCAAGGGTTCAGGGGTGACCTAAGTGGAGATTAAGCTGTGTTACCCCCTAAATAAAGTTACGAACCAAAGAACGTGAAGCAAGTGGTCGTTGAAATAATACCGATAAGGCCGAGACCTGTCCTTAGAAAGCACTCAAGGCCAGCTTTATTTCTCACCCCATCTGCAGAAAGTCAAGAACTCTACCTTTTAGCCATTTCCTGTGGTGCAACCCCTGTTTTCACAACAGGAGACATATGCTTCCCAGACTCCATAATATATAATTATGGAGGCCGGTTCCCTTGCATTAACCAAGGTAGAAACCACTGAACCTGACAGCCCATGCTTCTTCAGTGTGGGTCTCAATAGCCAAACCGTTACATTTAGCATTTGTAAAGTAGGATGGAATACCAGACCCTGCAAGAGAAGGTCTGGCCATGGCGGTAGGGTCCATGGGTCCCCTACTGCCACTCTTTACGATCTCTGCATACCAAGATTTCCTGGGCCCCGCTGGGGGCCACAAGAATCAACAAATTCCTTTCCTGCTTGATCCTGCGAAGAAGTCATGGACGCAGGCAGAATAGGAGGGAATGCATAAATCAGTGAGAACCGATTCCACGGGAATAGCAAGGCATCTGTTCCACATGCTAGCGATCCTTTGTTCTTGACACAAAGTTGACGATTTCTTTGTTGAATCTGGACGCAATCAGATCTTCGTCTGGGATCCCCCATCTTTTATGACGTATTGACAGGAAGATATCGGGTGAAGGAACCATTCTCCCGGGAACAACTGCTGGCGACTCAAGTAGTCCGCCTGCCAATTTTTTATTCCTAGAATGAAGACTGCCAATAGGCAAAGAACATTATTTTCTGCCCAAGATAGGATATGATACACCTTTCTCTGGGCCGCACAACTTCTTGTGCCCCCTTGGTGATTAATATAGGCCATTGCTGTGGCATTGTTGGATTGAATCCTGGCAGGACAATTCCGTAAACTGAATGTTCAGGCCCTCAGGACCAAGTGCTCTGCCTGAATTTCTAGAATGTTAACGGGCAAGGCCCTTTCTGATCTGGTCCACTTCTCGTGGACAGTTCTCTCTTCCAGGACTGCTCCCCAACCCAAAAAAAAAAAAAAGAAGGGTTGGCATATGTTGTTACCATTTCCCAGGTAACTGAAGGAAGGATTTTACCCTTTGCAGATTTTTGGTTATCAACCATAAACTGAGGCTCCAGCGCACCCAGCCTACAGCACCTGGTACTTCCAGGTGGTCTCCCATCCAGGCACTAACCAGGCTTGACCCTGCTTAGCCTCCAAGATCCGACGAGATCAGGCGCTTTCAGGGTGATGTGGCCGTAAGCTTTGGAATCAGAAACACTGGGAATCTAGAGCTTTGTTCCAAGCCGATAGAATACTGTTTTGCAGCAGTCTTGATTGAAACCGAGCATAAGGAGCGGCCTCAAATTAAGCCACCATCTTTCCCAACAACCTCATGCAAAGCTGAATAGAAGAATTCATCTTGCTTTGACCACCTGAATCAGTTCCTTTATGGCACTGATCTTTGCCTGGGGCAAGAATACCCTTTTCTGGGTGTATCTATAATCAGACCCAAGTATTTTAGCCTTCTTCATGGTTTTAAAGAAGATTTCTTCTAGGTTGAGAATCCGACCTAGATATTCCAGGTAGCTGAATGTGGTGACCATACTTTGGTCTAAGCGGGCTACCGACTGGTCTATGAAGAACAGATCGTCTAGGTAAATCATAATCGTTATACCTTTGGCCCTTAATCTGGCTAGAAGAGGGGCCAGAACCTTTTTAAACACAAGGTGCAGTAGCTAGACCAAAAAGCAGAGCTGCACACTGAAAATGAAGATTTTCCAACTTGAAAAGTAGATCTTACTAGTGAGCGAGGAAAATAGGCACATGGAGGTATGCATCTTTGATGTCGATTGACGCCAGAAGTTCTCCTTGTAGGATGGAGATAACTGATTGGACTGACTCCATGCGAAAAAAAGAGCGGTTATATTCAGGAATTGAATTTAGACTTTTGAGATCTAGAATGTCCATTCGGATTTGGCACCGTGAAAAAGAGGTTTTAAACAAACCCCCACCTCTGCTCTTACATGGGACCACCATGATCACTTTTGCCAAAAGATGGTCCAATTCTTGAGAGAAAGACGTATTTTTCTCTGGATCCTTAGGAATGTTTGATCTGAGAAAACGACGAGACGGGAACTCTTAGAACTCCAGTTTGTACCTTGGAGCTATTGATGAGGTCCCCCATTCGTCTAGACACTCTTCCTGCCAGATCCTTGAGAACTGCAGAAGAACTCCCCCTATTCGAGTGAGCGGGGGCGCCTCATCATAAGGAGGCTTCAGTATCTTGTAGGTTTCCTCCCCCAAGACCTCTTTTGTCCTGGGGTTTAACTCTGAGGATTACCTTTTGAACCTGATGGCGGAAGTCGTCGTGACTGCCTGGAAGCTGATGCCCCTGGCACAGGAGAAGGAGCTTTAAAACGAAAATACATTTACTCCTTTTCTTAAATGGCAAAAGGGGTACTTTTTCCACTAGAATTTCTTTGGATGCATTATCCAAAACATACCCAAATAGCTGTTTCACCGCAAAAAAGGAAGACTAGCCAGAAGCTTCTTGCATAGCGCTTAGCGAAGGGCGCAAGGCTTGAAGGTTAAGAATCTCTCATAGCAACTATTGCAAACATAAAGCTGCCAGATCCTGGGCCTGAGCAGGATAACCATAAACACCTGTTTAAACTGGTCTCTCAACGATTAACCAATTACTGTCAGCACAGGCTGAGACATTCAATCTGCCAAAAAAGTGTTTTTTTTTTGTTTTTGTTTTTAAATAGGAATTCCAACTTTTTATCCGGTGGATCCCTGAGCATTGTCTGCCGGATAAGTCAGACTCTTCTTCACAGAGTATATAGCAGTGTTATTTGTGGGTATACCCTACTTAGTGAATTTTTTCCACATAGGATAAAGTGTGAAAACTTTTTAGGAGGGAATAAAATGCTTATCTGGGTGATCCACTCAGACACAAAAAAAAAAAAATTTCATTTTCCAGCAATGAATGGACAGGAAAAGGCATGCACAGCTTGAGGAGGCTTTAGCAAACCCAAACACTCAGTTAAGAGTATGTATGTGATGGAAAAATCTGGACAGCCGCACTCCGGATTGGAAAAGTGAAAAATAAAATCCTCTTTATTGAAAAAGTAATAACATGATTAAAATCCGTACATGGCTTTGTTGGGATAATGCAGCTTAACCGCTAACGCGTTTCACGCTCCCATAGAGCGCTTACTCATAGCTGGTTTGTACGAAAGTGATCACCACTTATATACACATAATTTATCCACCACATGACTACATATTGATTATCTGATTTGAAACAGCTGATCGTTAGTCTGTGTGGGATCTTTTTGGCATAGATGTGATTGGATGTGCGTCCTATAGTGGAATCACTAATGAAGACATGAATATATAAATGAAATGTATTCATGTTGGCAAATGTCAACATATATAAATAATAAAAAATTCTATTCAAGGTTTTTGAAAAACATGTTTGTTATTTTTCAAAACCACAATAATGAGATGGGTGCTGGAATTTGACGTTCAAATGTATAAATTATCATACGGATAGGTGCAAGTATGGGCAAACTATGTGAGCTGGTGGCTGCGGTATAATGTAAACGGTGTATAGGATAAGAATTGGAATTGGGTCTATATGCATGTGATAAAAAAATGTGCATCCAACACCACTATCAGTGTCTACAAGAAAAGACTAAATATGTGTGTATGGTGCATAAATATATGCAAAAATTTTTAACGACATAAAGATAAAAATAATGATGAAAAGCAATTCTTTACATGTGTGTGTATGTGTATATACATAATGATTTCAACTTTCAAAAAACGTGGTGACATATGTGAATTGGAAGCTGGGCAGAAAACTGGCGTCCTGTCGCAATAATGCGACAAAAAGTCTCCTGATTTACAGGAGTCTATGTGTGAATAAATGCTTTTGCTTCAATTCCTACATGTGTGAATATTATTCTTTGCAACATATAAAGGATTGTGAAACTTATCACTCTCTGATAACCCCGCCACTCCAGCTTCACAAAAGTGCTCATTTAAAACCTTGCATCACTCCGTATGGGATGCATTAATCCCAATCAGGTAACAACATTAACGTTGCTGAACGTCTTTCTTTGAAGCAATCACATCTCTCGATGAGTTGTCTTCAAGTGTATGGGCAGAACTATATGAGGTAGATAAAAATGGGACAAAATGCAGTGTTTATGCACCTGTCTCTATTCTTTCTATACATAGTATAATATTGGCAGTGACCATATGACAGGTTCTTCCAATATATGTGTTTATATCAATAGATAAGTAACAATCTCACTAAACCAATTACTATGTGAAATAAACAACTGGTCTACCTCTTTGAAGACCACAGCTCTTAAATCAACTCAAAACACATGGGAACCTTACAAAAAAGGTAATGAACCATGTACACATGTGGTAAAAAACATTTGTGCAAAGTTAGGCTAGCTATACACCATACAATTCTCCCGTGCAACTCTGGTCTAGATTCACCAAAACCATACAATAGGAGGCCAAACCCAAACACCCTCAACTTGTATGCAATCAGGCAGGCCCTTCAACCACACAGCTGAAGGCAAATCCAAAGAAAATTGAACAAGAAAATTGCATGGTGTATGGCCAGCCTTAGTGTTATGGTCTACCTGCAGCTACCATCAAACAATAATGTCTAATTAGAAACGAGATTCAAGTGACAGTGAATGCAAAAGATATAGTAAATTGTTTCTTTTAAATGAAAACATATATGCATATCACTAGTCATTTGCTCGTATGGATTGGAGTGTGTGTAGCCCAATAAAATGTATCGGTTACTGGGGATATGTGTAAAAAAGGGAACTGATATATTAATATGTGTCCCTATATGTTTTTTTGCTCCATCATCCACCAAAAAAGGGAATGTGGATGTGTAATCAAGGAAAAAGTTGGGAGGAAAGGGTTACAGATGTATTGCTCGGGGATATAGCTTCAATGTTGTTTTATTCATAGAAATGTGAAACGTCCCACTCAAAGTTTAACCCCCGTGGAATCCTGGTGTCTAACGAGAATATCCAAAGGACTTCTCGTTTGCACAGTAACTGGAATCTGTCACCTCCTCTCACTGGTGTGATGATTTTCTCAATGCCCTGAATAGTTAAACTGGAAGTGTCTTTGTGGTGTGTGTAAACCCAGTGCTTTGATACATTGGTTAAGATCTCTTTCTCAATGTTGTACAGATGATCATGTAGCCTGTCTCTGAGACGCCGTGTTGTGCGTCCAACATATTGTACCTGGCAACTGGTGCATGTAATAACATATACCACAAATTTGGTGTTACAATTAATAAACACGGGGATCGAGAATTCTTTTTGATTGCTGCATGATTTTATGAGTTGACCCGTTTTAATGTACCTGCAGTAATTACAAGTTTTTATTCCACACTTGAAATTACCTGTGAAATTGAGCCAATTGGATTTTGTTCGGTTGGTTGAGAACAAACTGGGAGACAGTGAACGTCCCAATGTGGGTGCTCTGCGGGATACAACCTTGATCCCTTTAGAAAGGATGTTACTATATATAGGGTCATTATACAAAACAGGAAGGTGTTTCATGATAATTTTCTTGATTGTATTAAATTCTGAGCTGTATGGAGTAGAGAATACCGGGATTCTAGGGGACATGTTCCTTCTCTGTTGAATGTTTCTAGCTGGTTTTTTCTTTACAAGTGAAGGTCTTGGGATGGATCTTACTGTGTTGAGTGCTTTTTGTATTGATGTTTTTATTATAACCTTATGATTTTTGGAAGACCACTCTCGGTCTCAGAGTGAGAGAACAATATTGGAAATAAATCATGGATCATCCCAGTACACAAGTGCCTGTTGTGGAAGCAGCTTTTAGCAGAACTCTTACAGCACCATCCAATAATCCTCTAAGACAGCCATTGCAAGCATACACCTTACAACCGTCGGAAGACGATGAAATACAATTGATAAGGCTTTTTAGGAAATTAGAACAACTAATGTCTAAAGAGATTAGAGCCTATTGGGACATTACTTTTCTTACAGAATATGTATCAATACTGCACATTCCTCGAGGACTAAGAATCAAAAAATTTCCTACCTCAGATTTATTTGATGAAGATTTCAAAAAACAGTGGACAGACACTTTAGACACCTGTTCCTTTAAACTCATGGAGATTTTGATCGCCTCAAAGAAAAAAGAAACAGAGAAGTTACAACTGGATATTTCCACAATACAAAAAGATCTTATCACTTCCCAAGCGATTAAAGGTTTCTCTGAACTCGATGAAAGGTTAAACAAGAAACTAGATCGAATGGAAAGAGCAGTAATTGATACCAAGAAAGGCAAAATGGCCCGGGATAAGGATGATTATCAAGGAAACAAGGTCTACACCTGGCACAAGCCACTTTACAAGTCCAACAGATCCCGCAAAAACCGAGGTAAACGAGTAAGTTTCTCAGACCATGAAGGGGAGTCGGCCGACAACACTCTAGCACGTACCATGTCAAACTCATCACTTGACAGATCTCCAACCCCACCAGAATCCATCAGATCCACCAACAGCCGCTCCCCTGGAAACCCTCACAGGTCCAGACAAACCAAGAAAAAGAAACCCTCCACAAAAAGACAAGAAGAGGTGGTAGGAAACACAAACGCCACGAACAACACACGCTATATGCTGCGGGAGAAGACGCCGAAGACGCCGAGGAAGTAAAACACAGTGTGATTAATTTGTCCAAAAAACAACTGAACACAGAAGAGGTCAGCCTGTTGGCCAAAGGTTTGAACTTTTGTCCTAGCAGACATTTCAACCTTTTTGAAACAATTTTGGACATTAATAAATTCTCAAGGACTTTAACTCTTAGGAAACATTTTTTTGATTGTGCAGTGGATGAGCCCAATGTGTCTGTAGACAGCTGTGACACAGGTGAGTCCCCTTCTTCACCCATACTATTCGTTGATAACTGTGCTCTACAGGATTTAACTGATTTGGCACATGAGTCAGATCCTTGTCCTCTAAATCCCACGGATGTACGTATTGAAATCTCCAGGGGTAGATCAGATTTTTATCCGGTGGCGGCCAGAGGTAAGAATCTTGACTCATTCCAAAAACTGGTGGAGGGGGACTTGGTACACCTGGCTCACAGCTGCAACAGAAAGAAATTTACACAGGACAATCTGTCCGTCAAGGAG
Source organism: Aquarana catesbeiana (assembly GCF_042186555.1). NCBI lineage: Eukaryota > Metazoa > Chordata > Amphibia > Anura > Ranidae > Aquarana > Aquarana catesbeiana. Next base: position 238,941,649 of record NC_133330.1, on the reverse strand, counting down.
AGACAAGCCTTTAAGAGGCTCTCCGCAGACGACCAGATTGTCATCAGAAACGCAGATAAGGGGGGTATGGTGGCGGTTTTAGATGTAGAAGTCTACAAAAAAGAAGCTCTGCGTCAACTATCTGACACACACACATACCAGAAATTACCCTCCAACCCCACTATTGCTTTCAAAAACACGCTCTCCACACTCATAGATAGAGCCACACAAATGGGTATATTTACTCCTAGGGAGAAAGAATTTCTTATTCCAGAATGCCCCATAACACCAATATTCCACCACCTACCAAAGATCCACAAGGGGTTAAATCCCCTTACAGGTCGACCTATAGTGGCGGGGATAGGCTCTTTAAATGAACGCCTAGGAGAGTGGGTAGACTCTCATTTACAGCCAATAGCCACCAGTCTCCCTGGTTACATAAAAGACACAAACGATTTATTGAACAAACTGCAAGACATTAAATGGGAAGACAATTATAGATGGATCAGCTGTGATGTATCTAGTTTGTACTCTAGTATCCCACATCATCTGGGGATCCAGGCAGTCACTTATTTTCTTAGAAAAACAGGCAAACTCTCTTTGATTTTACAAGAGTTCATTGTACAAGCCCTGGAGTACCTTTTAACACACAATTTTTTTATGTTTGATGGGGACTATTTTCTCCAGAAATGCGGGGCCTCTATGGGAGCTAAATTTTCCCCCTCACTGGCCAATATTTATATGGGCTGGTGGGAGAGGTCCCGCATCTTTGGACCAAATAGTCCCCGCCGCAAAGATACGGTCTTTTTCTGTCGCTTTATAGACGACCTGTTATTTATTACATCAGATAGAGAAGCTAATTTGGATATCTGGCTGGCATATTTCAATGACAATTCATTAAACTTAAAATTTACGGGAAATCTGCAATCCAGATCCATAGAATTCCTTGATGTGCAACTGGTGGGGTCCGGTGATGCGATTCAATCCAGTCTGTACAGAAAACCTCTCAGTGGCAACACTCTACTTAGAGCTGACTCTGCACACCCTAAACACACCATCAGAGGCATTCCATATAGCCAGTTTTTAAGGTTAAAGCGCCTATGTAGCTCTCCTGATGCTTTTGAGGCTGAAGCCAAAAGCATGGCAAACAGGTTTAAAGCTCGTGGCTATAAAGAAACATCAATACAAAAAGCACTCAACACAGTAAGATCCATCCCAAGACCTTCACTTGTAAAGAAAAAACCAGCTAGAAACATTCAACAGAGAAGGAACATGTCCCCTAGAATCCCGGTATTCTCTACTCCATACAGCTCAGAATTTAATACAATCAAGAAAATTATCATGAAACACCTTCCTGTTTTGTATAATGACCCTATATATAGTAACATCCTTTCTAAAGGGATCAAGGTTGTATCCCGCAGAGCACCCACATTGGGACGTTCACTGTCTCCCAGTTTGTTCTCAACCAACCGAACAAAATCCAATTGGCTCAATTTCACAGGTAATTTCAAGTGTGGAATAAAAACTTGTAATTACTGCAGGTACATTAAAACGGGTCAACTCATAAAATCATGCAGCAATCAAAAAGAATTCTCGATCCCCGTGTTTATTAATTGTAACACCAAATTTGTGGTATATGTTATTACATGCACCAGTTGCCAGGTACAATATGTTGGACGCACAACACGGCGTCTCAGAGACAGGCTACATGATCATCTGTACAACATTGAGAAAGAGATCTTAACCAATGTATCAAAGCACTGGGTTTACACACACCACAAAGACACTTCCAGTTTAACTATTCAGGGCATTGAGAAAATCATCACACCAGTGAGAGGAGGTGACAGATTCCAGTTACTGTGCAAACGAGAAGTCCTTTGGATATTCTCGTTAGACACCAGGATTCCACGGGGGTTAAACTTTGAGTGGGACGTTTCACATTTCTATGAATAAAACAACATTGAAGCTATATCCCCGAGCAATACATCTGTAACCCTTTCCTCCCAACTTTTTCCTTGATTACACATCCACATTCCCTTTTTTGGTGGATGATGGAGCAAAAAAACATATAGGGACACATATTAATATATCAGTTCCCTTTTTTACACATATCCCCAGTAACCGATACATTTTATTGGGCTACACACACTCCAATCCATACGAGCAAATGACTAGTGATATGCATATATGTTTTCATTTAAAAGAAACAATTTACTATATCTTTTGCATTCACTGTCACTTGAATCTCGTTTCTAATTAGACATTATTGTTTGATGGTAGCTGCAGGTAGACCATAACACTAAGGCTGGCCATACACCATGCAATTTTCTTGTTCAATTTTCTTTGGATTTGCCTTCAGCTGTGTGGTTGAAGGGCCTGCCTGATTGCATACAAGTTGAGGGTGTTTGGGTTTGGCCTCCTATTGTATGGTTTTGGTGAATCTAGACCAGAGTTGCACGGGAGAATTGTATGGTGTATGGCTAGCCTAACTTTGCACAAATGTTTTTTACCACATGTGTACATGGTTCATTACCTTTTTTGTAAGGTTCCCATGTGTTTTGAGTTGATTTAAGAGCTGTGGTCTTCAAAGAGGTAGACCAGTTGTTTATTTCACATAGTAATTGGTTTAGTGAGATTGTTACTTATCTATTGATATAAACACATATATTGGAAGAACCTGTCATATGGTCACTGCCAATATTATACTATGTATAGAAAGAATAGAGACAGGTGCATAAACACTGCATTTTGTCCCATTTTTATCTACCTCATATAGTTCTGCCCATACACTTGAAGACAACTCATCGAGAGATGTGATTGCTTCAAAGAAAGACGTTCAGCAACGTTAATGTTGTTACCTGATTGGGATTAATGCATCCCATACGGAGTGATGCAAGGTTTTAAATGAGCACTTTTGTGAAGCTGGAGTGGCGGGGTTATCAGAGAGTGATAAGTTTCACAATCCTTTATATGTTGCAAAGAATAATATTCACACATGTAGGAATTGAAGCAAAAGCATTTATTCACACATAGACTCCTGTAAATCAGGAGACTTTTTGTCGCATTATTGCGACAGGACGCCAGTTTTCTGCCCAGCTTCCAATTCACATATGTCACCACGTTTTTTGAAAGTTGAAATCATTATGTATATACACATACACACACATGTAAAGAATTGCTTTTCATCATTATTTTTATCTTTATGTCGTTAAAAATTTTTGCATATATTTATGCACCATACACACATATTTAGTCTTTTCTTGTAGACACTGATAGTGGTGTTGGATGCACATTTTTTTATCACATGCATATAGACCCAATTCCAATTCTTATCCTATACACCGTTTACATTATACCGCAGCCACCAGCTCACATAGTTTGCCCATACTTGCACCTATCCGTATGATAATTTATACATTTGAACGTCAAATTCCAGCACCCATCTCATTATTGTGGTTTTGAAAAATAACAAACATGTTTTTCAAAAACCTTGAATAGAATTTTTTATTATTTATATATGTTGACATTTGCCAACATGAATACATTTCATTTATATATTCATGTCTTCATTAGTGATTCCACTATAGGACGCACATCCAATCACATCTATGCCAAAAAGATCCCACACAGACTAACGATCAGCTGTTTCAAATCAGATAATCAATATGTAGTCATGTGGTGGATAAATTATGTGTATATAAGTGGTGATCACTTTCGTACAAACCAGCTATGAGTAAGCGCTCTATGGGAGCGTGAAACGCGTTAGCGGTTAAGCTGCATTATCCCAACAAAGCCATGTACGGATTTTAATCATGTTATTACTTTTTCAATAAAGAGGATTTTATTTTTCACTTTTCCAATCCGGAGTGCGGCTGTCCAGATTTTTCCATCACATACATACCATTGGAATAGCAATTGCCGGCACCTGGGGCTCTCACAATCATCCACACAGCGGAGGACGGGAAGCTTGAACCCGATCACCTAGAGCGGTGGTAATTATCCTGTTTAACTCAGTTAAGAGTACATAAATGTGGAGCGAACTATTCAGCAAGAAATTGCACCATCAATCTTACAGATTGTGAACACTGATTCTTCCGCATTTGACACCTCAGAAGAGGAGTCATCAGCCTCACCATGGTCCCCTGAGGGAATTCATCTTCTCCTGCCCCTAGTTCCTCAGTTTGAGGGTCCTGGGTAATGGAAGAGAACCTGTCGCATTTAGTCCCAAACTGGGATGCGATTAAAGCCGCTAACCTTTTTTTTTTCTTTAATTCTATCCTGGCTGAGGAAAAAAGATCTTTTTAATAACAAACAGGGGCTGCAGTGTTGAAAACAATTGCAAACATTTCATGGCCCCGATGCTCACTCTGACCAGCCACCCCCTCTCAGGGGAGGATGCCATTTGTAGAGATGAGTAGGCTTTCCAGAGCTTGAGGGAGACCCTTTTAGCTCTTTTTTGGGGGGTGTTTAAACCCCCCTTCTAACCTTAGCCCAATGCACAAAGCAGAGGTACTACCAGAAGAAATCGCATCCACTGCTGCTGCTATTAATGCTCAGCTTGATGCAAATAGGAAATGTGTCAAATAGGAAATGTGTCAAATAGGAAATGTGTCAAATAGGAAATGTGTCAAATAGGAAATGTGTCAAATAGGAAATGTGTCAAATAGGAAATGTGTCAAATAGGAAATGTGTCAAATAGGAAATGTGTCAAATAGGAAATGTGTCAAATAGGAAATGCCTATGTCACCAACCTCTTTCATGCCCCTCTTTGCTCTTGTGTCCCTCCAACATGCCCCTCTTTGCTCGTGTCCCTCCGACAATTTTTGCAGCTAGCACAAATGGAGTTTTTAAAAAACAAACACTCCCATGTTGGAGGACGCCAAGGACATGTTAAGCCCCGCCCCCTCCGTCGCATCGCGCCCCCCCCTCCTTTCCCTCAAAAAAGAGTTTTCCCACGCGAGCGCGGGCCTCCGATCCGATAGGATCAGCTTGTGTGTGAGGGAGGGATGGCGTGGAGGAGACCTGAAAGCCGCCGATGTGTAGGGGCGGTAAAAGAAAACGGCATCGCCGATCGTTTTTTGAGCTCTCCCTCAATGCTCAGCCTTGTGAAGAGGGGGAGAGTTCAGCCCAGGTGGGGGATGTCTGGTGGAGGCAAAACCCCAAACTTACCGGAGATCTGCCTGCTAGCCGGAGGAAAAAAGCCTGCTGCTTCTGTGACACAGCATGATCTCTAAAGAAAGCATGAGAAGGTACGTGCTCCATACAGCCCCCAGTAGTGACACTTAGGCATGACAACATTTACTTTTTTAAAGGAGACATTTCATAAGAAAATGTAAAAATTCCTTAGAAAAACTCCACTTGCCTTTCCCGCCGCAGGGTTTTCTGTGGTAAAACCAACAGACCCAATCTTCACCCTTCACGTTGGGTTCCGTTAACAAACCTTCAGGAACTGGGGGCCCTCAGGGAACCCACAATCCTGGACCTGTAATAGCACCACCGCCAGTAAAACTTTATGGCTTAAAATAAAGTACTGGATCCCGGGGTCCAGCTCTCTAAAAAGGGAAGCATTTACAAGCAAAGACCTAGTTTCTTTGGACACGAGGCCCGGGTACCATTCAATCTGGCCCAAAAAAGAAACTTTGAATGGATCCGGCTGCATAGCTAGCCCAGCAAAGATTGCTGCAGTGGAGCTCAGCACAGCACATCTTCACTCGTGACCAACACCTTAGACACTGGCAAAAAAAACTGAGATACTCCCGGTATGGGAGGGGTTATAAAAGGGAGGCAACTTCCTGTTTAGGGCGTGCCAGTGTCCAGCACCTGAAGGTGGACTATAACCCACATAGTAATTACTATGGCTCTGTGTCCAGTGATGTACAATTAAAGAAAAGACTATCAAATTTTGAAAAAAAAATTTTCATTTTCTGCTATAAAACATAGCCAATAAATTTTTATTAAAAAAATGTAATTTCTTCATCAATCAAATCAATTCAGCATTTTTATTTAATTTTTTTACTAGTAGTGGTGGCAATCAGTGATTTTTAGCGGGACTGCAACATTGCGGCAGACAGATCGAACACCCAACATTTTTTACACTTTTTTGATAACCAGTGACATTATTACAGTGATCAGCGCTAAAAATATGCACTGACATTGTACTAATGACACTGGCAGGGAAGGGGTTAACATCAGGGTTGATCAAAGGGTTAACGGTGTTCCCTCAGTGTGTTTACTAACTGTATGGGGGATGGGCTGCTTGGGACAACACACAGATCAGTCTTCCTGCATAGCAGAAAGACAGGATCTCTGTGTGATCCCCTGTCAGGATGGAGATCTGCCTTGTGTACACAGGCAGATCCCCATTCTGTCTCTGCGGGGGAATGATCGCGGGCGGCGGATTCTATGGACCCGCTGATAGACTCCCCCACTGGTCAATGGGCGCGTGCGCAACATGCGGGTATGTCACTTTGCTTATGCGGGCCGGTGGTCCACAAGTGGTTAAGCAGGTTAATTGTATTAAAGCGGCTGCTCTGGATTTCAACAAAATGGCAGGCTCCGGCAAAAACACAGGAGCAATTCTGGAGGCAATTTACAGCACACATGCACAATGCATGTTCCTTGCTAAATATCTTTTTCAAGTTCTGGTTACAATCCGCTTTAGATAAAAAAAAAAAAAAAAAAGCCATTATAGTATCAAATCAATTCTGGATTCTTCTGTGCCTTTTCTTGGCAACGATTTGCAGGGTCATGAACCCTGTACAGTGTTGCCACCTCATGTGCGCATGCTTAGAAAGACGCATATACGGCTTACTCTGCCTTTCCTTTTAGTAGATTTTTTTTTCAACATACTCTGGGCAATAGGGACTAATTCTTTCTCTTTATACTCCATTAAGTTAGTAATACTGACAGCTCCATCAGCTTTCAATTATAGTCTTACCTGGCACAGCACCTAATGACATCAGATTTTATTTTGGCTGACATTGTAGCCGGTTATATACATAATTTCATTTATGTATAGATTTTTCACAGTTCTTACGATGGAGGATATATTGGATGGGATCTATTGCCTCTGTCACTGGCAATCACACCTTTGCTCTCCTGGGTCTTCATTGATGCTAGGCCCACAGCTCCTGGGGCAGACATCCCTGGTGGTCACCACTGGAATAGGATCATGCGCTTTTAATACTTTTTGCAGATTTGCAAGTATGGTTCCCTTACTGGTAACCCTTTACAGAACATTAATATTTCCGTGTCACCTTTGTTGTGCATTATGAAATTTTACTTTACAGACATCTATGTATGCATTAACCCCTGAGGAAGTAAACGCTGCTTCACTTAACCCGTCAGGACCAAAAGATGCATTTGTTAAATTATGGACTGACTTTCTAATTCTTGCATTTTGATATGGAAAGATCATGTTTACCATTACAAATCTGCTTGACATAATGGTACTTGTCTTTCATGTTAATCTACAAATATTGTACTCTTCAATAAATTTATATACTATTATTGGGTATGTTACGCCTCATTCAAAGTCCCAAGGGAAAATGTATGTTTCTATGAGTATGGAGGCGTTTCACAGGGTGCATCAAACAAACCACATTCCATTGTTGCTGCAGTTGATATTGCCCTCTTAGCGTATTGTACCACCTTGAACTGTGGGAAAATTAACACACTGTACCGTTGGCCAGTGTACCATACGCATACCTACTGCGTCTTTTAACGGCTCTGTATTTGCTGCCTTGAAAACAATAGGAAAATTTACTCAAAGGAAAAAACACTGCTGTTGTAAAAATCACATACTTTTTCATCTTTTTTGCATTGTATTTGACTTGGTATGCTGCTTGAATCAACTTTTCTGGGCCCCCATCGAACTGATGTGGAATGACTTTCTGAAAGTGCTGGAAGACAAAATGAAATACATGTTAAGAGCCAGGAAAGAAAGGCTCCTCAAAATTGGATAACATTGTAAAGTGACAATACAATACATACTAGCATATATCAATCTTATGCAGCCCATAGATTATTCCAATTTCTTTGCTTACACCATGGGTGAAGAGAAAGAAAAACGCTCACTTCTCCCATCAGTACAGTAAGAGTTAATGAGGGAAGGTCAGGGAGCCTACCCAGCTGGCAGAACCCTAATACTGCTAATGGCTATAGAAGCCATTGTATGTAAAAAAAAAAAAAAAAAAAAAAAAAAAAGGCAACAGGATGGCTGGGTACAGTCAGCCCACCCATACATGTGCTGCTTTAATATGTAAGGCTTGCAACATTTACAAGTATAAGTATGCAAAACTCCAAAGAGAGAAGATATGAGCCCAAATCAAAGTTTCTAAGGGAACAATGGTCCGATTTAATTTAGTGTAAGGCCCTGCATTAAATGTGTTACATTAAAATTAAGGTGTTATATAAATTTTAAAACATTATATAAAATGTGAGTTGAAAAATTAAAACCTAAAATAAAAGGTTGTTTCTTACCTGTAACATGCCTTCCATATCAAGTTGCATTAACTCTGCCTGATTCATCTGGAGAACAGCAAGGCCTGCTCGAAAAACTATTTCTAAACCCTAAGGAAAGAAAAAAAATTATATTAAAAGTTCAAAAACATAGAACGTTCAACATAATAATAAAACAGACAGAAAAACGGTAATATGAAACACGCAACGTAACATAAGTTAATAAACCCTAAATATCAGAACTGGACCACACTGTTTAAGCAACTACACAAACCACATGGCAATAAACCCAGCCATCTGGCTCTTGATTGAATTAGAACACAAAAGATAAGATGGATGACTTTTGCCACCGCTAACCAAAATAAAACAAAGTCAGAGTTAAAAACTTGTCTTCCGCAAGACCTCATGTCTCATGCTCTGTATACTACATTGTTAATAATGTATCAAAATGCGCTTTGACACCACATTCAATAAACCTTTTCAGAAACTGATCACACATACTTGTCTAATATGATGAAGACTTACTGCCCCCCTCCATCTCTTGACTTAAAGTGCAAGTCCAGGCAAAGCCTAGCTCTAAACCTGCTCTCTGCCACATTCTAAACCCAATCTAACCATGTAAAGCAAAAATCGCTGTACTTTCCTATTCTGTAGCCAATACAGTATGGTTTCCAGTGACGGAAGCCGTGTGCAGGAGAGGACCAACGGCTGTAAAATGGATGGGAAGTGGTGTCACCCATAGACTTACTATGGGGTTTCCGTTGTTGGCAGCCTCTGTGCACCCACCTCCACACTGAATTCACCGCTGACAGCTGATGCTGTGACTGGACTAGATCGGCTGCAGAATAGGCAAGTAGAGCAATTTCTGCTTTACAGGGTTAGATAGATAAGGTTTAGAATGTGTCAGAGAGCAGGTTTAGCGTTAGGTTTTGCCTGATCTTTCACTTTAAGCCTCGTACACCAGTAGTTTTGCTTTTGTTCAACCCAGAAGGGCTGAGCAAAAAAAAAAAAAAAAAAACTGACAGTTTCAGGAGTAGCCACTGTACTATCTGACATTACTACAGTGATCTCCCCGGCTGTGCTCTTGTGTTCTGACAGGGGGACGGCGCTGCCGCACCCCCCCCCCATTGGCTGAGAGCGCTGATCATGAGCCAGTTGGCAGACCTTTTTCGGTCATGCCTCATCGACAGAAGCCACTACACAGGCAAAATGGCTGGTTTCTATTTAACAGGCCGATGTCACCCAACATTCGGCCCAGGTGTACTAGGCTTTAGTGGGGGGGGTGGGGGGGGGGGGGGGGGGAATGAGGGGAAGTCTCCTAAATGAGTCAAATAAATAAAAATGTAGAACTTGTCTCAGGTATATCAGTAGCAAAACCCCCGGGAGATGAATTCTCACAGGTCTGCACAAATGTCACAGCCACTACAAAGGTCCCATTTGGCTAGCTGTATTTTGAAATACAAATTATGTAAATATAAATAAAATATTTGAAAAATATTTCAATGAAATGTAGTCTGAAAAAAACACAAATAGAGCAGTTCAGGTTCAATTCATTTCACAAAGTTCTTCCTTCCCGTCTAACTTCTATAATACTCTCAATGATTCATGTACACTTGGCCATAACGTACCGCGGTACCCACCCATGTGAAGGAGTATGGTGTACATAAAAAGGCTACTCATTCACCAAAAAAATCCTTGATTAAAAAATAAATAAATTAAAAAATGTCCCTAGATGTAGATCCATAGTGTATCAAGACGCCCACCACCACCCTGAAAAAAAAAGACAGCTCCATTGCCTGACAGCTCTTAAATAACTAAGGGGAGGGGGCAACTCTGTGATGTCACTAGTGGCACTACCCCTCTCGTGACGTCACCAACCCAGCATGCCCTCGGTCAATGGGGTCACCCGGTGAGATCACTGGGTGGCCCCACCAATTAGCCATTTAAGAGCTGTCAGACAGCGGAAAACTTCATTTTGTTCTTTTCAGGTCAGCAATGGATCTATACCAGGGGACTTTTTTTTTTTTTTTAATAAAGGACTTGTCAAAAGCTTGCAGCATTTAGGAGAGTTTAGCAGCTGTCAGCATTTTTACTGCCAAAACGCTGTTGCTCCAGAACGCACTGGCAGAGGGGTTTTTTTTCCTTCTGCCACTAAACACTTCTGCTAAAAATCGCTGATAAAAGCCTATGTGTGCATGAACACATAAGATGCAGGGGAGTTTAGAGGCAGTTAAAAAAAACAAAAACATCTGACACCCAAAACAGCAGCTGTAAAAACGCCCAGTGTGCATGAAGCCTTATGAATGGCTGCAGCAAATATCCACTGCAGAGCTGACCAGCAATATATGGCTGATATCTCCATGCTATAACATGATGGTGTTCTAAAAAGATTATAAATCTGTCACTTTCTATGTACATGAAGTAGGCAAATCGTACACACATTTCCTGATACTCCACATGCAAATTCACTCAACACAGCAAAAATGACAGTACACCATGTGTGTCCTATGGTCATCTATACTGCAGCTTTAGACCATCTACCAGTATTAGCCAAAAGTTTGGGCGAGGAAATGAACACCTATCAACATTTGTCTGCTTCACACAATAGACTATTCCCGTTCATTACCAGGCCAAAGTGCAGAGTTCAATTAGTCATTTTGAGTCAGCTTTCTTTACATTCGAGTAACACATAACCAAAAGCAGTTTAAACAAACCTACGGCTAGGAGTCTCGATGACTCATGGCGTAATATTTGCCATCTCACCTCAGACATAAAAATATCAAAAATTCTTGTGGCAACCGGTAGTGGGAAACTTGTAAGAAAAATAGTCAGGAACCAGGATGAGGCATACATAGAGGTATGAAAACTCTGGGCTTGAAAGTGCACATGAAGCTCTGGAAGCTGCTCCTAGAAAAACAAAAACATCAGAGGCTCATTAATACAATGAGGGAAATCGTGCAAGTGTCCCCACCCAGCCACAGATTTCTGCTTCTACTTAAATTGTCTCTTAAAAAGAACGCAGTGTTTTTTTTGTATACATTTTATTTAGGTATTCAATTTTTAATGCCTGCCACTTCTATCCAGCAGTTAAAAAGTGAAAGTCTTGTACACCAAGGTTTCTAAAATGTAAATTACTGCTGTACTGTATATGCAGACATGAAGGGCAAAATTACACACAGCTAAATATTCATTGGAATGACTCAGGAGTAGGGCTGCTACTAATGATTATTTTCATAATCGATTAGTTGGCCGATTATTGTTTTGATTAATTGGTTAATAACCTTAAAAAAAAGTGTGGTGTATAATTTAGTTAATATGTAAAGATTTAAAAAAAAAAAAAAGCAGTTTATTCTTAAATATCTAGATGCGGTGGTAAATATAAATAACCAACTATATGGTTCGGAGCAAAATATTGAATCCACTCTGAGAATAACAGATAGAAGAGATATACACTGTATATACTATTAGAAGAGATATACTGTATATACTATTAGAGAAGAGATACTGTATATACTATTAGATAGTGAATCTGGTAAATATCAGACTCAGATCAAATTGTTTTATTTAAAAAAACAATGTCTTCCTTCCAAAAAAAAGGTCATTTTAAGAACGTTTGTTCGATTTTCTAATCGTTAGTGGGGTCAAATCGACGTTCGTTTTCAACCACAGTGACGGGAAAATTTGGAAATGATAGAAAATTTCTTGGTCAAAGGAATTTTCAGACAGTGTATGTGGTTTTTGTTCAGACATTACATTCATTTTAAAAACAGAATGTTAAAAACAAGTGAAAATTTCAAATTTTTGTACATTCAGCGAATGTACAAAGATTTTTCGTCTGAAAAAAATTGATCCGTGTGGCCAGCATAAGGCTCGGTACACACCTATGCAGTTCGCTTTTGATCTGTTTTTGCAGTGCGTTTTGATTTTTGCGCACGTGAGTTTGCTGCAATTTTTGTTTTTGGCCAATTTGTTGTTGGGCAGATTAAAAAACACAAATTGCTGCAAAATTGCATGCTTTTCTACAGCTTCTCCATTGAAGTATATTGAACCAAAAAAGCACCGTTTTGCATTAAAAAAAAGTCCCTGACCCTTTCCAAATATGCAGCAGCTGAAAAAAAGCATAGATGTGAATGTGTCCAATAGGAAACCATGTAAATGAACTGTAGTGCATTTCTGCAAAAAGCACCAAAAAACACACAGGTGTTAACCAGGTCTAAGATGTTTAGTAACATAATGGGGTTAAAAAACTAAAATTAGCCCTTTATAGTACAAAAAAAAAAGCAGATAATCACTACTGTAAGGGGTTCATTTTTTTTTACTGTAGAACTGTGAAAGTAATATTTACATTAGCGATTATTTGCTCTTTATGTACTATAAAGGGCTAATTTTAGTTTTTTTTTTAACCCCATTATGTTACTGGCCGATTAATCGATTATTAAAATGGTAAACTCTATCTAAATTAATTTCATGATCGATTAAATGTTTCAGCCCCACTCAGGAGGGACACACAGTCTTCTCGTAATTTAAAATATCAATTTCTGTACTAGAGTTGAAGTTGTCAGAACCCTATTTTTGGCTCGTAAGTTAAGAACGACACATTGGAAGTCTGTGGTTCAATGCTGTGGGTAATATGCTCCGGATGGAGAAGGTTATTTATCAACACAAGGGGTGCACGCAAAAATTTGAAAAACTCTGGGGCCCATGGCTGGATGTACCCAGGCTTGCTCCAGCGGATCTTGTCATGGACAGGTTACTCGGCATGAATGCCAGATGAGAAGAATTTCAAAGGATAATGGTTTGGGATGCATTGGTACTGTTGTATGTCATGGGACTGGATAATATTAAAATTTATAGGCGGGTTTCCTTTTGAAACTTATTAGAGGTATGGAACTGTGCATTGTGTAGTGTGTATACATTTACTATGCTGTTTACTAATGACGTGGGCTGTATGCATTTACATTAATAAAACTTTTTTCTTTGGATAAAAAACAAAAACAAAAAAAAAAACCCATCAATTTCTAAACTTTAAGACATTAACTTTGATCAAAGACCATTATAGTTTCCTTTAGAATAGCTGCAGGCTGCCCTTTACAACAATTTGCTAACAGAACTTCTCATGTTGGGATTGGAACCATCAATCTGCAGGAGGTCTTTGGCAAATTATTTAAAAACAGTAGAAACCTGGAAGTATGCAGGTACGTCGATCCATTCACGTGTTTTTGCAACCCTTTTGAGCCTCATGCACACTGGGCACTTTGGCCATCTCTCCAAAAAAAAAGCTTGACGCTTGTAAACACGTGTAACGCATTTAGGCGAAGTGCTTGGGTATTACCGTATTTATCGGCGTATAACACGCGCCGGTGTATATCACGCACCCCAAGTTTAGGAGGGAATTATAAGGAAAAAAAATCTTTTAAGGAAAAAAAAAAAACTTACATTTAAATGCCCATCAATGCAGCCTTGCACAGCGTCCATCTGCATGCTTGTCCAGTGTCATTTGCAGCCTTATCAGTGTCCATTTGCAGCCTTATCAGTGTCCATTTGCAGCCTTATCAGTGTCCATTTGCAGCCTTATCAGTGTCCATTTGCAGCCTTATCAGTGTCCATTTGCAGCCTTATCAGTGTCCATTTGCAGCCTTATCAGTGTCCATTTGCAGCCTTATCAGTGTCCATTTGCAACCTTGCCCAGGCTGCAGTTAAACTGCAGTGACTTGTCAGTGTCACTGCAGTTTAAAAATGGCACCGCCGGCGCCGAAATACACAGAGCCGGTCCTTGGCGACTCTCGGTCACTTTTCGGCTCCACTCGTAGTCCCGCCCAGGATGGGCGTGACTGTGAACGGAGCTAGCCGAACCTAGACGAGTACACTCGGCTATCTGTATATGGGCGGCGCTCGAATGGAGCCGAAAGTGGCCGAGAAAAGCCGAGGACTGGCTCTGTGTATTTCGGCACCATTTTCAAATCGGCCGCCGGCGATCGCTCCGCTCAGTCATAACGCGCACCCGCGATTTTCCCCTGATTTTCAGGGGAAAAAAGTGCGTGTTATATGCCGATAAATACAGTAATTTAATTGGCCAAAATAATAGTCAATTGTGCCAATTGAAATTAACGCGCAATAGCTAAATCCTGCCAAAACGCCACTGCTCCTGGATGCTCTGATGGTGTTTTGTTTGTTCCCCTGCATCTAAACTCCTTTAAATACCTATGTGTGCGTGGCTAACATGCAGGGACGTAAAAAAAAAAAGTCAGGTGCCCCTAAGAGCAGAGTTAAAAATGTCTAGTGTACATGACATGAGGCCTTAAACATGGATTCTTTGTTTATTGGCTTGCGCATGCATGTTGGGTAAAAGTATGCAGGAGAAGACTGAGCACAAGCAGATTGTTTCAAAACCAAAATTCTTTGGTAAAGATGGAAAATGGTAAATTGAAATTTACCACTTACCTTTAACCTGCCAGAGAGTGATACTCACAGCTGTCTAAATTGTTAATGTTTATATGTTTCTAAACGGTGGTTTTATGGATTGTTCCTAAATTATATAGGATTTTTTTTTCTTTACATTTAATGCAGGGTGCACCCATGACAATGTATTCACAGAATATTATGGTTTTTCATAATATTACCTTTCTATTCGCTATACAGGGTACTGGGGAGCTGAGTAATTCAAGAGAGCGTATGCAAATTGATGTTTGAGCTATTGAGGTCTATTAGGAGGTCCTTTAACAGAGCAGTCAAGAATTAGCAGGTAAACCAGTGAAAAAGGAGCCCTGAGCTCCACCTGAAGTCTGGATATGATAACACCAAAATAAAATCCAGAATAAAATCACCTGTATGCAATATTTTATCCATTTTTTCAGGCTCAAAATAGGTGACTTTGAAACACTGATGTTAAATGATCTCTGACAAACATCCCATTGCAATACACTGAAATTGACAAGGCCACGGTAAAAAAAAAACCAAAAAACCAAAAAAAAAAAAACCAAACCACTACAAAAAACAAAAATAAGGGTCTGTGTAGTTTAGCAGTAAAATGATAAAATGCTTCCCCCGTTGCAACTCAATAGTGCCTTCCAATAAAATGTGGCCAATTTTTTGCAAAACCAATCAGAAAGAAACAAAAAAAACAAAAACACAAAAGTTTTAATAAAAAGGTCACAGCATCAAATTATGTTTAAAGGGGCAGTCCACCCTAACACTAAAATCTCTACATCTACGATCTAAGACTAACCTATCTAACCCTGTAAAAAGAAATCAGTACACAAACCTTTTTTGAAGCCGATCCAATTTCCAGCGGCAGAAGCTCTGCAGAGGACACAGCTAACAATGTTTGTGAAATGAATAGGTGACGTCACCAATAGGCTTACTATGGGGCTTCTATTGTCAGCTACCTCCTCTGCATCCGCCTCCATAGCGAAACATCCGCTGACAGCTCAGCGTAGGACCGGATGGGCTTCAAAAAATGTATACAGATTACCTCTATTAGGGTTATAGGTTAGTCTTCGATCATAGATGTTTGTAGATGTACAGATTTTAATTTTAGGGTGGACTTATCCTTTAATGTCAATACTTTACTTTCTATTGTCCTTTTTACAGTGGGGACGAAAAGTATTCAGACCACCTTAATTTTTTCACTCTTTGTTATATTGCAGCCATTTGGTAAAATCATTTAAGTTAATTTTTTTTCCCACACAGCACCCCATATTGACAGAAAAACACAAAATTGTTGACATTTTTTGCAGATTTATTAACCCTTTCATGACTAAGCCTATTTTTTGAAATTTGGTGTTTACAAGTTAAAATCCGTATTTTTTGCTAGAAAATTACTTAGAACCCCCAAACATTATATATATTTTTTAGCAGAGAATCTAGAGAATAAAATGGATTGTTGCAATATTTTATATCACACGGTATTTGTGCAGCGGTGTTCTAAACGCAAATTTTTGGGAAAAGGGACACTTTCATGAATTTTAAAAAATCCAAACAGTAAAGTTACCCCAATTTTTTTGTATAATGTGAAAGATGATGTTACACCGAGTAAATAGATACCAAACATGTCACGCTTTATACTTGCACGCACTCGTGGAATGGCGACAAACTACGGTACCTAAGAATTTCCATAGGCGGCGCCTTAAAAATTTTTTTACGGTTACCAGGTTAGAGTTACAGAGGAGTTCTAGTGCTAGAATTATTGCTCTCACTCTGATGATCGCGGCGATACCTCGTGTGATTTGAACACCGTTTACATATGCGGGCGCGACTTCTGTATGCGTTTTCTTTGCTACGCGAGCTCGCGGGGACACTTTAAAAAAAAAAAAAATTCTTATTTATTTTATTTATTTTTATATTTTTAAATTGTGTTTTAAAAAAAAAAAATTTTGCTGACTTTTATTGCTGTCACAAGGAATGTAAACATCCCATACTCTTTATGGAGGGATCGGGGGTCTAAAAGACCCCCGATCCCTCCTTTGCACTTTAAAGTATTCAGATTGCCAAAAACTGCGATTCTGAATACTGTTTTTTTGTTTTTTTAAACACCGGCGCCATTGGCAGCCGAGTAAACGGGAAGTGACATCATGACGTCGCTTACGTGTTTACTACTAGGAGGCTGGAACAAAGCCACCCACCGCTTCGTTCCAGTCCGCCCCCAGCCGCCGGAGGCAGCCGATTGGTCACGGGGCCTCCCGAACGAACGGGAGGCCCGGTAAGAGCCGCGGGAGTTTCGTCCCGCTCCTCCGGTATAACAGCCGAGCGGCTTTTAGCCGCATCGGTTGTTATACTCGGATAGCCGATCGCCGGCTCTAAACAACGGTACCGGGATGATGCCTGCAGCTGCGGGCATCATCCCGGTATAACCCCGGAAAGCCAAGTATGCACATCTGCGTACGCTCGGCGGGAAGGGGTTAAAAAAGAAACTGAAATATCACATGGTCCTAAGTATTCAGACCCTTTGCCGTGAAACTCATATTTAACACAGGTGCTGTCCATTTCTTCTGATCATCCTTGAGATGGTTCTACACCTTCATTTGAGTCCAGCTGTGTTTGATTATACTTATTGGACTTGATTAGGAAAGCCACACACCTGTCTAAGACCTTACAGCTCACAGTGCATGTCAGAGCAAATGAGAATCATGAGGTCAAAGGAACTGTCTGAAGAGCTCAGAGACAGAATTGTGGCAAGGCACAGATCTGGCCAAGGTAACAAAAAAATTCTGCTGCACTTAAGGTTCCTAAGAGCACAGTGGCCTCCATAATCCTTAAATGCAAGACGTTTGGGATGACCAGAACCCTTCCTAGAGCTGGCCGTCCGGCCAAACTGCTATCGGGGGAGAAGAGCCTTGGTGAGAGAGGTAAAGAAGAACCCAAAGATCACTGTGGCTGAGCTCCAGAGATGCAGTCTGGAGATGGGAGAAAGTTGTAGAAAGTCAACCATCACTGCAGCCCTCCACCAGTCGGGGCTTTATGGCAGATTGGCCCTACGGAAGCCTCTCCTCAGTGCAAGACACATGAAAGCCCACATTGAGTTTGCTAAAAAAACACCTGAAGGACTCCAAGATGGTGAGAAATAAGATTCTCTGGTCTGATGAGACCAAGATAGAACTTTTTGGCCTTAATTCTAAGCGGTATGTGTGGAGAAAACCAGGTACTGCTCATCACCTGTCCAATACAGTCCCAACAGTGAAGCATGGTGGTGGCAGCATCATGCTGTGGGGGTGTTTTCAGCTGCAGGGACAGGACGACTGGCTGCAATCGAAGGAAAGATGAATGCGGCCAAGTACAGAAATATCTTGGACGAAAACCTTCTTCAGAGTGCTCAGGACCTCAGCCTGGGCCGAAGGTTTATCTTCCAACAAGACAATGACCCTAAGCACACAGCTAAAATAACGAAGGAGTGGCTTAACATCTCTGTGACTGTTCTTGAATGGCCCAGCCAGAGCCCTGACTTAAACCCAATTGAGCATCTCTGGAGAGACCTAAAAATGGCTGTCCACCAACGTTTACCATCCAACCTGACAGAACTGGAGAGGATCTGCAAGGAGGGATGGCAGAGGATCCCCAAATCCAGGTGTGAAAAACGTGTTGCATCTTTCCCAAAAAGATCCATGGCTGTATTAGATCAAAAGGGTGCTTCTACTAAATACTGAGCAAAGGGTCTGAATACTTAGGACCATGTGATATTTCAGTTTTTCTTTTTTAATAAATCTGCAAAAATGTCAACAATTCTGTGTTTTTCTGTCAATATGGGGTGCTGTGTGTACATGAGGAAAAAAAAAATGAACTTAAATGATTTTAGCAAATGGCTGCAATATAAGAGTGAAAAATTTAAGGGGGTCTGAATACTTTCCGTCCCTCCCCACTGTACTGTAAGGTGCGCAGAGGAATAGCAAAATGTGTTTTAAAGATTAGTAATTCTAAATTGTAGCCAATCAGTGAGAGCTGGTGCTTTCCAATTATTCAATAAACTCAATAGGCTAATATTCATAAATATAACTCAGCATGATAATTTTGACCCCACCCAAGAATAAATGTGTGTGTGATAAATTTACTCTATTCATAAAGGCCAAAACAAATATATAAATAACACATTTTGGTATTTAAACACCAAGAAATTCTCAGAAAATTATTTTTAAATTCATGGACTATAACCATAGGATATTTAGCCCCAAAATAATTTAGAAGGCATGTCAATAAATTCTACTTCTACAACTACTACACAACCATAACAACTAAAAACTCAGCTGCCTGTAAAAGGAATCTATTACTTTATTTTCATCAGTTTCTTCTGAAAACCACTCTCATAATGTCACTTCCTTATACATTACAAACTCCTTCCTCGTACTTTCCATGCTGTGTGTACCCGACAGCTTCATTAACCCATGAAAACTTTCACAAGTGCTTCAAGCTTGGTAAAGCTGTCAAGGTGGGTAGAACAGCAACTTAAAATACAGCGCACCTCTTGTCTGTCTAAACCTTTATTTGTAACTGACAAGAGTGCTAAATTTCCCTCCAAGTATGGTTTATGCTGTGTAAGGTGGTAATATGGGAACACACCACATCGTAACATTCTAACATACATAACGTGTTTTAATGATTACTGGACTAAAGGGACTTTAATAGTAAGACAGACTTACAATTTAAATATGAAAAGTGCATACCCATTTGGGCAAGTCAAGAGTGACTGTCCAATGAAGAAAAGAGAACACAGAATTGTAGAGATGTAATCTTATTTATCCCCTTAGCGCCGTCCGTACGCACATATGCGGCATAAGCTTGAAGGGTTTATACTAGGGCGACGCCTGCAACCGCAGGCATCACCACGGTACCAGTTTTTAGAGCGGCTAAAATCTGTTCGGCTGTTATCCTAAAAAAGCGGGATGGGACAGCTGTGAAGTTTACAATTTGTGTGACAGCAATAAAAGTAAGCATTTTTTTTTTTTTTAAAGTGATAATGTAAAAAAAACACGTTTTTAAAGCGCCCCCCATCCCCGCGAGCTCGCGCAGCAAAGAAACTGCATGCGCATGTCTCGCCCGTATATGTAAAATGGTGTTCAAATCACATGTGAGGTATTGCCGCGATCGTTAGAGCAAGAGCATTAATTCTAGCAAAAGACCTCCTCTGTAACTCTAACCTGGTAACCGTTCAATTTTTTAAAAAACTTTGCCTAATGAGATTTTTAGGTAATGTAGTTTGTCACCATTCCATGAGTGTGCGCAATTTCAAAGCATGACATGTTAGGTATCTATTAAAACGGCGTATTATCCTTCACATACAAAATAATTAGGCTAACTTTACCTTTTTTTTTTTTGTTAATTCCTGAAAGTGTCTTTTTCCCAAAAAATTGCGTTTGAAAGACCGCTTCGCAAATACCGTGTGACAAAATATTGCAACGATCACCATTTTATTCTCTAAGGTCTCTGCTAAGAATCTTTTTTATGATAGATAGATAGATAGATAGATAGATAGATAGATAGATAGATAGATAGATAGTTTGGGGGTTCTGAGTAATTTTCTAGCAAAAAAATACAGATTGTAACTTGTAAGCATCAAATGTCAGAATTAGGCTTAGGCATGAAGTGGTTATACAAGGATATGACCAGCTACTTTACTTACCTGAATCATGCATTCAAACTGATACATACAGAGGCCTAACTCAGCCATGCTGGGTTTAAAAAGCTCCCTTAGTCGATAGTCTTGCATTAATTTCACAAACACACAAAAAGCTTCTTCCTCAGGCATCTGAAAGATGTAAAATGGGACCAGTTAAATAGTAAAAGGTTATCCTAGAATAGAAAATAAAAATGTAAACATACAAAATGTCATTCAGTGCAACAGTGTTTTCCTAATAATTTCCTGCGCACCATTCATTAAAGCGAACACAGACCTTTCTGTAGATCCGGCACGTCTCCTTTCTGCCATTGAGGAGAGTGGATATCAGCCTTTCTGAAAATCCCTTGGTTTTTAAATATTCCTTCCTCAGTAGCAAGGCCGCTAGGTTCCATCAGTGTATTTGGGGACAGAGAATCGGGCCCTGTGAAAGGAGATCCTCTCGAAGTGGTAGGAACCAAGGAGGTTCTACTGCTGTATGAGCATCGAGAACCAGGCCATTTTGGGTCAATGTGGTGCCACCAAGATCAGAGAGGTGTTCTGTTTGAAATTTTCTCAGCACAGCCAGCAGCATGACCGGAGGCGAAAAGGCATAGCATTTTTTTAAACGCCAACTCTGTGTTAGCGCATCCACCCCTAGTGCGTCTTCCCACCTGTTTAGTGAGAACAGGAGGTTTTTGCGTTGTCCTTTGATGCGAAGAGGTCCACCTCCGGGGGTCCCCATCTTTTGGGTATAAGGCTGAAGACGTCCTGGTTGAGGACCCAATCACCTTCTCTCAGCTGCCTTTCTTTTCCCATTTTTCCCAATTTTTTCCCCTTTTAGAAAAAGCGCTGTTAGGGAGAGTGCGTTGGTCTCGGCCCAGCTCAGGGCTTCTGTTGCCAAGGCCAACAGAATTCCGCTCCTTGTGCCACCTTGCTTGTTTACATAAGCGACGACCGAGGAGTTGTCTGAGCGCACTTGAATGTGGTGGCCTTGGAGTTCCCTCCTGAAGGACCCGAGTGCCAACCCAACAGCTTTCAGTTCCTTCTAACTGAACGACCTTTTGAGCTCCCTGTCCTTCCAGATGCCCTGTGCCAGTAGGGTTGCCAAGTGCGACCCCCAGCCTTTGCCACGTACATCCGTGGTTACCACCTTGAAGAACGGGATGAGACACAGATGTCCCTGCGACAGGTTTACCATTTTCCTCCACCACCAGAGGGATCTTTTTACCTGAGGTGGAAAGTATACCAAGGTGTCTAACGACTCCTGGCTGTGGTCCCATACTTTTAGGGCAAAGGATTGCAGAGAACGAAAATGTAGCCATGCCCACTGAACTGCTGGGATGGTTGAAGTTAGCAGACCCAGAGTTGACATTGCAGACCTTATAGAGACCTGCTGGTTGTTTTGAAGTGAGGCTACTGCCTTGTCCAATTTCTGTAATTTTTCTTCCAGGAGAAAAACTCAACTGAGTGGAGTCTAGGTAGGTAATGCGCCGAGATGGAAAGAAGCTGGACTTTTCTAGGTTCAGCAGCCATCCCAGCCTGTCAGGGTTTTCTTTGTCGGTTCCAGATTTCTGGTTAGCTGTTCTAGAGATACTGCGAAGAGAAGCAAGTCATCCAGATATGTAATTATTAAAACTTCGAGACACAGAAAGGCAATGGCTTCTGCCATGACCTTTGTGAATATCCAGGGTGACGAGCATAGGCCAAACGGAAGCGCCTGTAACTGTAGATGGATTGTTTCTCCTATGCTCACAGCTAGACGGAGAAACTTCTGAAAAGCTTCTGTGATAGGGACGTGGAGGTATGCATCCTTGAGATCTAGTGACACCATGTAACAATTCTGGGGTAGCAAGGCTCTGGACTGTACAGATCGATTCCATACGGTACCTCTTGTAGGAAAATCAACTGGTTCAGGGGTTCTAAGTTCAGGATCAATCTGTATTTTCCTGAGGGTTTTTTCATTAATAAAAATGTGCGAGTAAACCCCCCCTCCCCTTTTGGAACTCTGCAAACCACGTTTTGTTCCTCTAGATCCTTTAATGCCCCCAGAAGGGCCTCGGCCGCACACCTGGGAAGGTGTGTGACGAGAAGTCTTCGCAGGAGGGGGGTCTTGTAAATTCCAGGCGGTACCCCCTCCTTACGAACCCCAGGAAAAATCACTCCTCCTCTGCCCTTGTCCCTTTAGCCCCAAGTTTTCTTTTCTCCCTCCGGCCTGGGGGCTCCCCTTCACTTCTGTGGAAGAAAACCTTTGTTTAAAATGGGGGTTTACGTTTAACCGGGAAGGATTTCTTCTTGTCCGCTATGCGGTCTAGCACAGCTTCTAGACCTGGGCCGAAAAGTAGATCTCCCGTCAGTAGGATCCCGCACAGTTTAACCTTAGAGGCACCATCGCCTGGCCACGTTTTTAGCCAGAGGGCTCTTCTGGCTGAGTTGGCTAGAGCCGCGGTCCTGGCCGTCATGCGGACAGACTCTGCGGATGCATCCGCTGTATATGCCACTCCTCGCAAAATAGTAGGAAAAGATGACAATATAGGTTCCTTGGCATTTCCGGCTTCAATATGAGCCTGAATTTGGGAAAGCCAATGCTCCAGGTTGCAGGCCACTACTGTTGCAGCCATTTCCGGTTTCAGATACCCTATAGTTGATTCCCAGGTCTTCTTTAGGAGGGAATCTATTCTCTTATCCATAGAATCTGCTAGAGCTCCCATATCCTCAAAGGCCAGATCTGTAGGTCTGGGGACCTGGGAGAAGGCAGCATCCAGTTTGGGTATATTCCAGATGGACGATGGATCTTCTGGAAACAGGAACCTTCTTTTCAAAGATCGAGAGAAAAAAGGTTTCCGTTCAGGATCCTGCCACTCCTCCTTTACTGTTTCTACCAGGACATCATGGACTGGGAAAACTTTCTTTCTGTTCCCCCAAGCCCCTGTACACCTGATTGTGGAGTGTCAGGGGTTTCTTGTCCGCCTGAATTCCGAGGGTGGTGTAAATTGCCCCAAGAGATCCTCTACCTGTTCCAGGACAGTTTATATCGTGAGGGTTTCCTGGACTCCCCGTCACGGTCCTCTCCCTCCGATTCCTCCTGGGAACCAGAGGTGGCACTTCCCTAGACTCCTTTTCAGAAATTTCATAGCAGAAGGTTTAAAGGCTTATTCCCTTGCCAAAGAAAATTGCAAATTAGATAAACTAAGGAAAAGCTGTAATGTGGGTTTGTCCCTACAGCGATGCAAAGAGAGGAGAACAAGTGTCATAGAACAACTGAAGCTGGAAATGCACTGATTGAAATGTAACTGGTTCAGCAGAGATCAGACACATTTTAATCCATGTACAGCAGGCTGGTTGTACAGAGATCGATCTTCCTACCGATCAGCTTGCATACAGGCAGCCTGTCTTGTTTTCCTCCTCGATTTGTGCCACCCTTTATAGTCGGCAGCACTGATCAATGTATTCTGAGGGCGGGGAAGACTCTCCGCTACCAGAATACAAAAAGACACCGTGGGAAGAATTCCCCCACCCACATCGAATGTGTGGATGGGAAGAGAAAGTCATCGCTCATTGAATAAAACAAAAATGACTCATCTATGGCCTGATATTTATTCCAGGAGACAGGACAAGAAAAAATAGACAATGAGACAAGAAAGGAATGAATAAAATAGCATTCAAAAGGAGACAAGAGGATAGAGTGATATAAAGCCCCATATCAAGGCGGTGTAACTGATCAAACACACACTTCCATTGTTGAATCAGAAAAAAGTTTCAACTATTACAGTCATTGCTGGAAAATGTATGTGACCCTCTAGGAACACAACATAAAAAGGGGGGCAAGTTATACATACCAATAATAGAGTCAGATGCCACCTAACTGCAGAAATAAAAAAGCTTTCTATTTTTCCTACACAGCCCTTACCTCAGTGTCCGTGCTTGTTGTATATAAAAAAAAAAAAAAAAAAAAAAAAAAAAGTCTCCATTATTTCCTGGACGGACCTTAGGATGCGACACAGGAAGGAGCCGACTTCATTAACACACACACCCGTTCCATCATCTACCCTCCTACTCCAGCAGATCACTACAACCCACCTCTGCAGGTACACACTTTTAAAATGCAATCAGTGATCATTGTCCTCTCTAGATACATAAGCATCAATTTTTTTTCTCCCTCAACTTCCATCTTGCATAGATCATTCATTTGGCAGAGTGAGCAGGAGCTGAGCAGAGCAATCAAATAACAGCCTATGTGGATATTACTGTAGTATTGAAAACAGGAGAAGCGTGTTCTGGGTTCTGTACAGCTCACTATACAATCTGACTGCATAATCCCCTTTAGATCTAGCATCAACTATTTAGTGCAAGGGCCTGCCTGATTGGATAGGTAGATGGGTTGGTCCTCCTGCTATATAGTTTTGGTAAATCTAAAGGAAATTGTACAGAGATTGTACAATCAAATTGCATATTGTATGGCCAGCTTTATACAAGTACATAGGAGGGAGTGGGTGGAGACACTGAACTGTCAAGCCCCATTCACATCAGTGTAGCAGGAACTCGCATTCCTACATGCGTGTTTATTTTTTGGCATTTTTGCTAGGGATGCACAGATACCCTTTTTTCTAATCAGCGCGCCAATAACAAATACCGATACTTTGTGGATGCACCCATACAAAATTAATGGGCTCAAATCGCACTGCAAAGAAACGCATGCGATTTTAACAGGAATGTGGTGGGATTTCTGTCCAAATCCAATGTAGTTTCCCCACCACTTCTGTGTGAACCCAAACTTTATATTCATAGGTCTACAAAAACAAACACTGTAAAAAAGGTGGCGTTCATTAGGAGGTTAGTATGAAACAAACCAGTATTCACCAACAGGCATTTCTGTCATCCTTTAAGGATAAGTTCACCTGCAGTTTCCACCCGCTGAAAACAGTGTGGCCGTGAGAGGCTCTGGCCACATCATTCAGACACACAGCTCCGTGTCTAAATGAGCTACAAGCCCTGACATCCTTAGTGGCTGTTAGCTTGTATAGCTCAACGAACTACTATGGTGCAGTGGTTGTTCATTGAGTCTTCCTGTCATCGAGTATCAGCTTAGCTGTACGGGACGTATGGGTAAGCCGATACACTGACAGTGTGCAGGAGACCTGCACGGCATCAGCAATCTGCTGATCACTGGTGCAATTATTTCCAGGCTCCTGCAGAAAAAAAAAAAAAAAAATGGAAAAAATAAAAATAAATAAATGCACTTTTTTTACCTGCAAAAAAGTTTGCATTTATTATTATTATTTTTAAAAACGTATCCTTTAAAGTAGAACCAAACCCTTCTACAGACAAGGAATCTGCCATTTTAGTCTGTTTGATCCGTAGTTGCTATAGTGCTGCACATGTGATCAGTTAGGACACCAAAAATTCAAAACTATAGAAAAAGAACAGTAGGTGGCCGATTAGCCGCCTTTGGGCCATTCCAATGTAAATATCAGTATCCTGAGCTTTGGACGGTGGACTGTCAGTTAATGGCTAAAGAATACTTAGTAGGGTAAAGAGTTCCGATATACATATCTTGGCACATTAGGAGCCATGAATCTTACCTGCATAAGTAGAAGTCCCACAATAAAAGCACTTCCTTGGCAGTATCCCACTTCACGATCCACTAAGGAATATGCCTTAATACATATAAAAAAAAAAAAAAAACAAACACACATTAAACAATTTTCCCATGTGGATAAAACAAAGTATATAAAACAAGGAAATAAAACAGTTCATAAGAAACCACCATGAAACTGCCCATATCAGGGTATACAAGTTTCCAGATTATCTTACAAAAGTCAACACCACATGTACAGCCAATCTGTACACAACAGAGGCGCTTAGAAATTCTGGCATATGCGAATCACTGATGCTGCCATTGCTTAACTCTACTTTTGAGATACTAGCTCCCCACCAGTCATGATTAAGCTCTGCTTTCTAAAGTTGCTGATCCAGAACAAGTATAGAAAAAGTGGAACTTGAACTTTTCTTTTGCTCATTTTTAATTTGCTTGTTCTGGGTTCAAGTGCTCAAGTTGGACAAAGCCAGTCAACTATCAATTTCTTCAGGAGGTTTGCAATGGCAGGCCCTGTACACCCCTAGTGATCTTATCACTTGACTCTTCAAAAATGAATTTGAGTGTTTTATGCTGTGCTTGACCTCTTTTGTACACGGAGGTCCATCTGAATATGTGAGGCCACATCTGAACACCACTGTGGTGTTTTGAAGTGGCACACTAGGGGCCTGGTGGTGTAGGACACCGAATGAAGTCTCACACATGCACAATTAGGACTTTTCATTCATCATTTTATGTGGACTTCGCTTTGAGAATTTTCATGCGTTTTTCCACATGTTATATGTAATATTTAGGGATTTAAACATTTACAACATTTTATACATACATGTGATAATCTTTTTAGGGGTGCAATTGTTATCACTTATTTATCTTGTTTGTGAAAATAATTGTGTTTATGTAAAATTAGATTTTTTTGGGTGCATGAGTTATCAGAGTAGTGCTGCACATTTAGATTTTTATTTTACTTTAGACAGCGTGAAGAAGGGCTAGACCCCCTCTTCAGGTCTTATTGCTGTCTGCGTGTCCGTTGGGCATGTAAACCTCTTTGTCCATGAACAGAATCCATAAATTTAACATTTTGTCTGTCACTGGTATAGAGGGCAGGAGGAAACTTTCAAATGGGGATTCTCAGTTTTGTGGTAACAGTCTAAAAAGGGATTTCCTCTTTAATATGGAGAGAGTTTTCCTTATATTCTGCTGTGTCTCCTGGAAAGGAAGTGAATATAAATGGAATGGGCTTCCTGAATCCAAAAGCTAAAACGGTTTGGCTACACACTTTATGTTCACTGCAGTATTGGTCCTTGTAGCTGCTTGTACTTTCCTTCACTTCATCCTCGCAATGGAGGCAAAGAGACGAGGCCCTGTGTAAGCTGCAAGTATAGCAGGACATATGGCTCTTTTCAAGTTTCCCTGATGGAGACGTGGTGGAATGAAAGCAACTACAGCCCTGGCCAAAAGTTTTGAGAATGACAAATTTTCACAAAGTTTATGCAAAGAATCAATATTTGCAGTGTTGACCCTTCTTTTTCAAGACCTCTGCAGTTTTCCCCTGGCATGCTGTCAATCAACTTCTGGGCCACATACTGACTGATGGCAGCCCATGCTTGCAAAATCAAAGCTTGGAGTGTGTCAGAATGTGTGTGTTTTTTTTGTT
Source organism: Aquarana catesbeiana (assembly GCF_042186555.1). Classification (NCBI taxonomy): domain Eukaryota; kingdom Metazoa; phylum Chordata; class Amphibia; order Anura; family Ranidae; genus Aquarana; species Aquarana catesbeiana. The sequence goes on along the minus strand of NC_133330.1, from coordinate 238,913,881 downwards.
CACCCGCCTCTTGCGGATGGACCACAAGTTCTCAATGGGATTAAGGTCTGGGGAGTTTCCTGGCCATGGACCAGTGGCAGAACTACCAGGGTCGCAGCAGTGGAACGTGCAACCGGGCCCTGGCATTCTGCTAATGTTGGGGGCCCCAGCGGGGTTGCTAGTCCCACGGCTCTGAGCGGAGAGCGTATCTCTCATACAGCTCAGAGCCAAAAGTTCTCCCTGCTCCCCCCTCCATCCTCCCTCCCTCCTCTTTCACATGGGATGACAGTCGATCAGCTGCTTCTCTCCCCTCCCCTGTATGTGTGCTTTGTAGGAAGTCAAATGCGAAGCTAACGAGCTCACACCTCCCGCTGTACACACAGGGGAGGGGGGGTGGGGAGAAGGAGCCGGGGCTCTGAAGGTTCTAGTTATGCCCCTGCCATGGACCCAAGACTTTGTTCCCCAAGCCACCTAGTTATCACTTTTGCCTTATAGCAAGGTGCTCCACCATGCTGGAAAAGGCATTGCTCATCACCACACTGTTCTTGGATGGTTGAGAAAAGTTGTTCTCAGAGGATGTTTTTGTACCAGTCTTTATTCATGGCTGTATTCTTGGGCAAAATTGTGAATGAGCCCATCTCTTGGCTGAGAAGCAAATCCACACATGAATGGTCTCAGAATTCTGTATCGTTGGCATGACACGACTGATGGTAGTGCTCACCTTTTCTTCTCCTGACAAGGTATTTTCCGGATGACCCAAACAATCCTCAGTCCTCAGCAGTCCAATACCTGTACCTTTTGCAGAATATCAGTTTGTCCCTGATGTTTTTCCGGGAGAGAAGTGGCTTCTTTGCTGCCCTTCTTGGCACCAGGCCATCCTCCAAAAGTCTCTGCCTCGCTGTGTGTTTAGATGCACTCACACCTGCCTGCTGCCATTCCTGAGCAAGCTCTGCACTGGTGGTGCCCCGATCCCGCAGCTGAATCAACTGTAGAAGACGCTCCTGGCACTTGCTAGTCTTTCTTGGGTACCCTGAAGCCTTCTTCACAACAATTGAACGTCTCTCCTTAAAGTTCTTGATGATCCAATAAATGGTCGATTTAGGTGCAATCTTAATTCACAGGCAATATCCTTGCCTGTGAATTTTTTTTTTTTGTGCAAAGCAATGACGACTGCACAAGTTTCCTTGCAGATAACCAAGGTTATCAGAGGAAAAAACAATGATTTCAAGCACCACCCTCTTTTTAAAGATTCCAGTCTGTTAATCTAACTCAAATCAGCATTATGAGCGATTTCCGGCCTTGCCCTCAAACACTGACACCTGTGTTAATGATAGAATGGCTGACATGTCAGCCAATCCTTTTGTGACAGGGCTAAAACGCAGTGGAAAAAATTTGGGGGGGGGGCTACGTTCATTTTCATGACAAAAAGGGACTTTGCAATTAATTGCAATTCCTCTGTTCACTCTTCATAATATTCTGGAGTATATGCAAATTGCAATTATAAAAACTGAGACAGCAGACTTTGTGAAAATATTTGTGTCATTCTCAAAACTTTTGGCCAGGGTTGTAGAAGTATTTTAGGGCCAGGAAAAAAAGTGATACTGTTGCTGAAAAACCTAAGCTGTAAAAAAAAAAAAAAAAAAAAAAAAAAAAAAAAAACACAAGAAAAAAAAATAAACACACCCCGCATATACAAGGCCCCCCCCCCATTAAGGATCTGAACACTGCTGAATTGCTTTCAATGGAGTCGCACAGGTGTGTAAACATGCACTGCATTCAGATCCAGTACACAAAATCCAAAATGTGTCTAAGAACATAAGCTTTACACGTATAAACGCATGTATACGCGTTTGTAAGCGCATACATTTAAGTCTACGGTCGATTTCATACTAGTAGACCAATCTGGTCCGCCCTTCAGTTTTTCAGGCGGACCAGATTAGACCATCCATTGCCCTCTATGGAGCGGCAGCGTAAGCAGACGTGTCCGTTTACATCCGCCGACATCCAATCCTATCCGCTAAAAACCAGAGGGATAAGGGAATCGTGCCCAGTTTGGAGGATCGGATGACAATCAGATGTAAAAAGGAACAGGCGGTCTGCGTACATCCAACTGCCTATAGAGGAAAGCGGTCTGTGTCTGCTCTGCATCAGGGGAAAAAATAAAAAGATCAGAAAAAAAAAATGATGTATGCATACGCCTCTTTACACATTTAAATGCATCTATGCGCAAGTATTTTATTGCTCATTAGGAAGGAACTTTTCTCCTAGAAAACGTGCATTATGAGTAAAAGTTTTACACCCGTGTGAATGAAGCCCAACGGAAAACCTTCATAGATCATAAAACAGGCCTTATTAAATACATAGTCTAGTTTTAGAAAACATACAGTGGGGACGGAAAGTATTCAGACTCCCTTAAATTTTTCACTCTGTTATATTGCAGCCATTTGCTAAAATCATTTAAGTTCAATTTTTTTTTCCTCAATGTACACACAACACCCCATATTGACAGAAAAACACAGAATTGTTGACATTTTTGCAGATTTATCAAAGAAAAACTGAAATATCACATGGTTCCAAGTATTCAGACCCTTTGCTCAGTATTTAGTAGAAGCACCCTTTTGATCTAATACAGCTATGAGTCTTTTTGGGAAAGATGCAACAAGTTTTTCACACCTGGATTTGGGGATCCTCTGCATTCCTCCTTGCAGATCCTCTCCAGTTCTGTCAGGTTGGATGGTAAACGTTGGTGGACAGCCATTTTTAGGTCTCTCCAGAGATGCTCAATTGGGTTTAAGTCAGGGCTCTGGCTGGGCCATTCAAGAACAGTCACCGAGTTGTTGTGAAGCCACTTCTTCATTATTTTAGCTGTGTGCTTAGGGCCATTGTCTTGTTGGAAGGTAAACCTTCGGCCCAGTCTGAGGTCCTGAGCACTCTGGAGATGGTTTTCGTCCAGGATATCCCTGCACTTGGCCGCATTCATCTTTCCCTCGATTGCAACCAGTCGTCCTGTCCCTGCAGCTGAAAAGCACACCCACCATGCTTCACTGTTTGGACTGTATTAGACAGGTGATGAGCAGTGCCTGGTTTTCGCCACACATACCGCTTAGAATTAGGGCCAAAAAGTTCTGTCTTGGTCTTATCAGACCAAAGAATCTTACTTCTCACCATCTTGGAGTCCTTCAGGTGTTTTTTTTTTTAGCAAACTCCATGTGGGCTTTCATGTGTCTTGCACTGAGGAGAGGCTTCCATCAGGCCACTCTGCCATAAAGCCCAGACTGGTGGAAGGCTGCAGTGATGGTTGACTTTCTACAACTTTCTCCCATCTCCCAACGGCATCTATGGAGCTCAGCCACAGTGATCTTTGGGTTCTTCTTTACCTCTCTCACTAAGGCTCGTCTCCCTCGATACCTCAGTTTGGCCGGACGGCCAGCTCTAGGAAGGGTTCTGGTTGTCCCAAACGTCTTCCATTTAAGGATTATGGAGGCCACTGTGCTCTTAGGAACCTTAAGTGCAGCAGAAATTTTTTTTGTAACCTTGGCCAGATCTGTGCCTTGCCACAATTCTGTCTCAGCTCTTCAGGCAGTTCCTTTTGACCTCATGATTCTCATTTGCTCTGACATGCACTGTGAGCTGTAAGATCTTATATAGACAGGTGTGTGGCTTTCCTAATCAAGTCCAATCAGTATAATCAAACACAGCTGGACTCAAATGAAGGTGTAGAACCATCTCAAGGATGATCAGAAGAAATGGACAGCACCTGAGTTAAATATATGAGTGGCACAGCAAAGGGTCTGAATACTTAGGACCATGTGATATTTCAGTTTTTCTTTAATAAATCTGCAAAAATGTCAACAATTCTGTATTTTTCTGTCACTATGGGGTGCTGTGTGTACATTAATGGGGGGAAAAAAATGAACTTTGCTTTTTGCAAATGGCTGCAATATAGCGAAGTGAAAAATTTAAAGGGGTCTGAATACTTTCCTTCCCCACTGTATAGTAATATCTGATGCAGCTAGATTACAGAACTCTATACTTATCTCTTCAAAGACAGAAAATTACAATAGCTCAATTTGTGAATTTGAGGAATCCAGTAACAGTCTCATCTTTACAAGGCCATGTTCTGACCTCTGCATCACTGGTCTCAATAGAATCAGACAGGCAGTTCAGTAAACCTGTCCTGATCGCTACTGGCCTGAGAAAATATTACACAATGTATAGAGAGATTACCAGCTTCCACATAACAAATCACCTTTCCTGCTCTAAATCCTATTTGGAGCTTTTTTTCTAAGTAAAATATTTTAACTAATACCAACCTTCATGACATTGAACAGAACTTCTTGCCCCAGGCTGTCTTTCTCTTTGAAGAAATCATGCTCTGGATACGTCCTTGCAATATCCCTTCGGATGAGCTTTTCACACGGTGAGGTCATTTTCAAGAGCTCAGAATACTGCTCTTTGATTGGCATATTTTGAGCATTGCATAATAATTGCCATACAATGGCACGAAAGTGATGTGGTATTCCTTTTCTGACCAGTTCCTAAAACAAAACACACTGCTGACTACCATGTACCATTGCAACATGACAAATAAGTCATCACAATAAATAAAACAATCAGTAAATGATTATGAAGGCGCGATATTTTATTCTTTTACCTTCTCTCTAAACAAAAAAGGAGCAGAGGGTGAGGTGGAGAGGTGCGGATATCCTTTTTAAAAAGGTTTTATAAAACAAATGATTAAAATGGTATTTACAAAATCACTATACATTCCTTTTGAAGCTGTAAGAATTCCTGGTATGATACACTTTTACATCTTGGACCAATGTAATTCTGTATATACACACACCATACCTTACCTAGGTGGGGAGCATGACATCACTGTCCTGCCTCAACCAGAGGATGCTTTGCATTCATTCAGAAAAAAATGCAAGGCACAGCATTCTTTAATTGGCACCTGTGTGGAGCGGCTAACCTCCTGTACCCAGGATACATCAAGTCAGTCACTCAGCACAGGATCCAGAAGTGGAGGTCAATCGATTAGCGGTTTCTACTTCAGGGGCATAGGCCAGTATATATATATATATATATATATATATATATATATATATATATATATATATATATATATATATATAAAAATAAATAAATAAATAAATAAATAAATAAAGAAGGGTTGTCCCGATACCACTTTTTTAGGACCGAGTACAAGTTCCGATACTTTTTTTCAAGTACTCGCCGATACCGATTACCGATACTTTTTTTAATGACAGTGTTTTTTTTGTTTTTTTTAGGGGGGGGGGGGGGTGAACGGTGTGTGTGTGTGTTTTTTTTTTTTCATTTACATTTATTTTTTTTTACAATTTAATTTTTTTTAATTCTTTATTGCACTATGTGTGTGTGTGTGTTTTTTTTTTAATCAGCCCTGTTGGGGGGCTTTGGTGATATATCAGGGGTCTTAACAGACCTCTGATATCTCCCCCTTGAGACAGAGAAAGAGACAGAGGATAGAGATTCCCCAGTCCCTTTCTCTGCAGCCTCAGCTGCACTGACAATGAATGGAGAGAAGACAGCGGCTCACAGGTGATTACAATGTTTCAGTTATGTGAATAGACAGAGTCAGCTGACTCTGTCCATTCACACAGCGGAGAGACAGCAGAACGGAGGGGACAGAGGAAGAGAGAGGGGGACAGCGGAAAGCCGGAACGGATGGGGACAGCGGAGGGGGACAGCGGAGGGGGTCAGAGGAACGGAGCAGGACAGCAGAGGGGGACAGAGGAACGGAGGGGGACAGAGCAAAGAAGGAGGACAGCGGAGGGGGACAAAGCAACGGAGCAGGACAGCGGAGGGGGACAGAGGAACAGAGGGGGACAGAGGAGGGGGACAGAGGAACGGAGGGGGACAGAGCAAAGAAGGACGACAGCGGAGGGGGACAGAGCAAAGAAGGAGGACAGCGGAGGGGGACAAAGCAACGGAGCAGGACAGCGGAGGGGGACAGAGGAACGGAGGGGGACATAGGAGGGGGACAGAGGAACGGAGGGGGACAGAGCAAAGAAGGACGACAGCGGAGGGGGACAGAGCAAAGAAGGAGGACAGCGGAGGGGGTCAGAGGAACGGAGGGGGACAAAGCAACGGAGCAGGACAGCGGAGGGGGACTAAGTGGGATGAGGTGACAGTCAGCGGTGATCGCGTGTGGGGGAGTTACAAGCACCGATCACCGCTGTATGTCACTAAAGCAGCTGAAAGCCGCGGGGGGAGAAGCTTGTAACTCCCCCACGCGCCGATCACTGCTGACTATCAAGGTATCGGTGGAAGCATCGGGAGCATTTGCCCGAGTACAAGTACTTGGGCAAATGCTTGGTATCGGTGCTATATATATATAAATTTATGTAAAACCTTTATCCTAAAGGGGGGGGGGGGGGGGGGGGGAGTTTGCTCTAGCTCATTTTGGGTACTCCGTTTTCCTCCCACACTCCAAAGACATGCTGGTATGTTAAATGGATCCTGTCTAAATTGGCCCTAGTATGTATGAATGTGTGTTAGGGACCTTAGATTGTAAGCTCCTTGAGGGTGTAGGGACTGATGTGAATGTATAAAGCATATGTAAAGCGCTGCGTAAATTGGCGGCGCTATATACAAGTACCTGAAATAAATAAATTTTGTTAGTCAACTCCATCTAAAATCTACTAGTTTAACACTGCTCTCTCCCCAGATTGACAATGCTGCTGGCCAAAGGCATCTACCTTGCTCCTCCAGTGAATTTGAAAGACCATAAAAACGGGAAGGGTTAGACTCCTTTCAGATGGGGCGGACACCATCAAGTGAATCTGCCTGCTCAGTGGGCGATCTCTCTGCAGAGCGGACACAGACACAGCCTGCTGTTCTCTAAGGGGCGGTCGGATGGAAACGGACTGCCTGTTAGTTTCCACTCGACTGTAATCCGACTCGAGCCGATAGATGGATGGGGAACGGATCCCCATCCGTGTGTTTTTAGCGGACAGGATTGAATGCCGGCGGGTGTCAGCAGGCACATGTCAGCTGCATCTGCCGCTCCATAGAGCTATGGATAGTCCAATCAGGTCCACCTGAAAAACTGACAGGCAGACCCGATTGGTCCATCAGTGTGAAAGAGGCCTCACTGGCCGGATCACCAGATGAAAATAAAAAGGGAAAAAAAGCTTAACAAAAGAAAATTATTGCAGCCACCACACTTAAGTAAACTAAACCTTGATATTCTTTATCGTCAAGAAAGCTGACATCTTAGAGTTTTTGACCTGCAGTTGTCATGGTGCTGCACATGTGACTAGTAGGGACACGCTCAGATCTTAGTGCAAACCTGCCTGAGCTATCCTCTGAAAAGCTGTCACTGTGCACTAACAATCAAAAGAGATCAAAGCATTCCCTGCCCCTCAGCCACACATATACAAGGGGCGTGTGTGTGTGTGTGTGTGTGTGTAGCTATGGGGTGGAGAATGCTTGATCACTTTTATTTGAGAAGATATGACACCAGCCATTTGATGACTTGACCATTTGGTTAAGAGCACAAGCAACTGTGCCAGTTATTCATGGCACACCTTAAATATAATGGTTTTGGGAAACCATTAAATCAATGGGTTTAGTTATGCTTATAGGATAGATCGATATACACTATATTACCAAAAGTATTGTGATGCCTGTCTTTACACGAACATGAAATTTAATGGCATCCCATACTTAGTCCGTAGGGTTCAATATTGAATTGGCCCACCCTTTTTATAACAGCTTCAACTCTTCTGGGAAGGGTGTCCACAAGGTTTAGGAGTATGTCTATGGGAATGTTTGACCATTCTTCCAGAAGAGCATTTGTAAGGCCAAGCACGGATGTTGGACGAGAAGCCTGGCTGGAAGTCTCCACTCTAATTCATCCCAAATGTGTTCTATCGGGCTGAGGTCAGGACTCTGTGCAGGCCAGTCCAGTACCTCCACCCCAAAACTCATTCCTCACTTTATGGACCTTGCTTTGTGCACTGGTCCAAATCATTTGGTGGAGGGGGGATTATGGAGTGGGCTTTTCACAGGGGTTGGGTATGGCCCCTTAGTTCCTGTGAAGGGAACTCTTAAGGCGTCAGCATACCAAGACAATTAGGACAATTGCATGCTCCCAACTTTGTGGGAACAGTTTGGGGATGGCCCCTTCCTGTTCCAACATGACTGTGCACCAGTGCACAAACAAGGTCCATAAAGACATGGATGGGCAAGTTTGAAGTGAAACTTGACACAACCCTAAACCTTGTGGACAGCCTTCCCAGAAGAGTTACAGACCTACGGACTAAGCATAGGATGCCATTAAAGTTCATGTGAAGGTAGGTGCCACAATACTTTTGGCATTATTACGCATAATAAATATATATATATATATATATATATATATATATATATATACATACACACACACACACACACACACACACACATACATATACATATACATACACACACATTTTTAGTTTTTGCTTTTAATACTGCTTTAATTTAGAACATATTGGCGGAGATTTACCAAAACTGGTGCAGTTCTGCATAGTAACCGATCAGCTTCTAACTGTTAGATTAAGGTTTGGCAATAAAACCTAGAAGCCGATTGGTTACGATGCACAGTTGCACCAGCTTCAGTAAATCTGCTCTAATCTGTCCATAAGGATACAGACCTCAAACAAATATTTAATATAGCGTAAATTATAAAGCAGACTATTTTTGAAAGATTTTATATACAAAAGGTTTATTCCATCAATTTTATTTTGGAAATGGTCTATGTACAGTGACACGTTTTCCATCCCCTATGCCTAACAGTTTAGGGTAGCACTACTCTGCCAGTTGCTGTGACTAGAAATACTGAAATACAAGGTTTCTAGGGGCCCCAAGTGCCAGTCAACCAATCAAGTTGCAGTATGACCCTCATTACAGAAGGCGATTATGTGTCATCTGCAGTGATCAGCTGCATATACTGTGGCTGGGCAATTTATTGTTGCAAAACACTCCTATTGTTACAAGACTGTGCAGCTACACTGTAAAAATGCTGCTCCCCAACAGAACTTCTCCACATACACATCTTTTAACCTCTTACTGCCCACTAACGCATACTGTATGTGTGTTGGCAAAGAGGATGAGCTTTAACCCCACACACCACACATCCATCCATCCATCCATCCATGGGCAGCCTAGGTACCTGTACTGACCGCACGCTTACTGCACGCTCCCAGCAGTGACCAAGCTGTCAGACAGTTCCATGTCTCTAGCAACAATTGGGAGCCAGAGCGACCATTGTGACAGTCAACAAAAGTGGTCACATGACTGGACAGTCCTTCCTGCCTTGAGTGTAAGGACCATGTTAAAAGGGACAACAGGAGCTGGGCGGAGAGGGGTTAATCACAGCTCACACTGTTGGACCACAGTTATTAGGACATATAAAAGCTGTCTAAAGTGGAATGTCTCCTAATGTGTTGGGATATTCAGCTCGCCATTATAAAATGAAGCATATGACGTTAATTCCAAAGAAATGTTGGCTAGCGACAGTCACATTCAACTGGACCCATGACTACTAACTAGCTATACCATGACCTGGGTAAATGAGAACTTTCCAGACAAATGTTATGCATGCCCCCAATTTTATATTCTAGTATAGAAATCACCTTTGGTTTACTCAAGGAGCATCAAATGAGCACAGAGACTGTATGCCCCTATCTGTTGGGAAATAACTACCAGGGAGTTGGATCTATACCATACAAGCAAAGAGCATTATATAACAGGTGTTAGGAATGAAAATCTGTAAATTGTAGGTGAGCTTATTTGGAAATAGTCAAAGTTAATACTATGTAAATGGAGAAGTGCATTTTGGGAAATGTAGTGTAGGGATAGAGTCTGTCAGAGAAGAAAAGAAACTGAACCAGCCATCATTGTAGTGCAGGTAGGGAATAGGTTTTTCAATGTACAGATGTCTAAACACACAGTATGTATTTGGGGGCGAAGATAAGAATATTTAGCTGCATGTGGGATAAGTAAACTCCCTAAATTGTTGAGTTATACGAGTTGCAGTAACCAGGTTTGAAAGATAAGCCCATTAACTTACCTTATAGTGATAATAAACCAGCAAGGACAATTAAATAATCAATAATAATGACCATTGGAATCAGCCCTACCTTGATCTGTTTCTCTTTTTTCTTGTACACCTCTTCCCACTCGTTGACAATACGTCCCCAGAGGAGCCAGGAATCCTCCTCCTGATGGTGACTGAGATTACTGGATGCCGAGGAGCTGGACACCAAGGAAGACCCACTATTTCTTCTTGATCCATTGACAGATCGCAGTGATTTACTGTCAATCTCTAGCAGCCTGCAAACAATTTAAACACATCTTTATCTGTACCCATGTGTAGATCAATGCTTACAGTGAATAAAGCAATATTATGGCCCATTCACACCTAACACAGTGGGATGCAGTGGATGCATTTTTGACTGCACTCCAACTGCATAGACAGTTCAAAATCAAGGTAATCCTATGGGAATAGTTACCATTATTGCAGTGCAGTCAAAGTATAGCATGTTGCATTTTTCCACAAAGCAAACACGCTCACAAAACGCATATTGCACATAGAAGCCCAGGGAAAGAAAAAAAAAGTGACTTCACATTACAAATGCAGATTTAAAAAAAAAACATGTCAACACACATATAAATGCACAAACACATGCATACGTGCAAGGAAAAACGAGCAATAGATGTGCAGTTTCTAGTGTGAATGGGCCCTTAAAAGGAGTCAAGATAATTTATTAGACAATAAAAATTGAATGGCCTTCAACAGTTCAACTGATCGATTGTGTTTAGCTCATGGGATGAGGAGACCGGGGAGAGACACATGCTACAAACCCCATTTGATTCATGGTAAAACAGCAACCGGCTATTTTCCACTGAACAACCTGTCAAATTGCCATTTCTACAGTGATCTCCCTGATAGCAGTGTCTGCGGGTACATTACAGATCTGGTTGAAGATGGTCAGTTCTAGCCATGTCTATTGGTACCTTAGAAGGCAGACTAATTATTGGCTATCCACCAGTACCACTCAGCAAAACTGGCCTAAACTCAGGTCTTCCACCAGGTAGTGACTACACTAAGCCTAAATTACAGGCTCCTGACAAATGCATCCTAAATCTTGCGAGTATGCACAACTGCACCGTTAAGCACATTCTTGCATGACCTTTTCTTCATATATATATACTGCTGTTTTACATTAGTCCCTCACCATCCGGCTACTAAAAGCAATGCTCAGGATCAGTGATGGGCATTTGGTGGATACCCCTGTACATGCTCAGCTATCAGATACAACAGAATGACTTACTAGTGTAATTAAAGAAAAACAGACCAACAAGTAAAACATCTGAAATCACGATGGTTACTGAGCAGAAGATTACACGGAGCTTATAAAAGAGAAGAGTGGTGACTGACAATGTGAAAATAGCTTTATGTCCTAGAACACTGTAATGTACCTAGCTGTACAGGCAAACGGTTACAAGACTAAGTTTACACAAGAAAACAAAAAAGGGACAGACTATACAGTGTGCCTGTCACTTCTAGTTTAGTAGAAGTCTTCTTCCTCCCAGGTCCCCACTCTCAATCTTCAAGTATGGTGGGGGACAATAAAACTATGGAACTGTCCCTGGAACTCATCCGGAGTGCCCAACTATGCACACCCATTGGGCCAAGCTCCACCATTGACAGAATCCAGTACTACAGCATATATGACTTGAATATGACCTATGAATGGGGGGAGGGGGAACCTTTTTACCAAAGCAAAATTAGTTTTAACCCATGAATGCAGTTAACATTAAAGGATAATTGTTTCCGATTAGATCTCCCTATGCTTCTCAAAAAAATTAGTGCTTTTTTTATGTTTCATCCTACAAGACTTTTATTATACGTGTGCACCAGCAAAGAACTGCTGTTTGTGAGAGCTTGATCTTGATGCCAATGGGTCATTTACTTAAAAACACTAAACTCTGGTTTAAGAAAAAAAAATTAAAAATTAAAAACCTATTTAGGTATCTTTCTTAAAGCCGGTACACACTGCAAATTTCTTTTTGTTCAACCAAGCCAGGTAAAAAAAAAGAAGAAGATTGCAGTACCAACACAAGTGATGTTGGTGGGCGATCTCCCCGCCGTGCTATTATATTCTGATAGATAAGGGGACTCCGCAGCTGCCATAATACCCCGATCAGCACTCACAGCCATTGGCTGGGGTCTGGGGGACCGATTCTGCATCCACCAAGGTAAAAGTATAATGATTAAAAAAAAAAATCCCAATTTTTTTTTAACACAAAAAAGTACCTTCTATTGCCCTCTTTCTCATACACCATTAGGTGTTTTTGCTTGTGGTTTTTTTTAAATTTTATTTATTTATATTTAGTTGGGTGATTAGGTAGCAGCGTTCCTCCAAAAACAGATTGCAGGGCCAATAAATAGATGTGAATTAATTATTTTTGGAAAATAAGGCTATCACTTGTCACTTTAACCTCAACAGTACCTAAACAATTCAGGCCAGCACCGCTAAAGGAGGATGAATCAGAAAAATATCAAAACAGGGGGCCAGGTCAATAAACCAAGTTTTTTTTTTTCTCAAGAACTTTTGATCTTTTAAATAAATGTGTACCTAATTATTACACAGATCAATTTTTCTCACATAATCTTCCAACCAGCACTAATCAGCACTAAATATCTGTACAATAAACACAAACTGACCTGTAAATGCATAATATTGGGCCTCCTATGTGGGAATGAGCATTGTAATAAAATAATAATAAAAAAAAAAAAAAAAAAAAAAACACACACACACACACACACACACACACACACACACAACCAACACATTTATCAGACCTTTCGTTCAAAAGTAAACCCAAATTAAAAGCAAAATCAGTTTTCTTCATACAGGTATTGGCAATGTTCTTCACACTAACCAGCAGATGAAATCTGAAACCATTTAGGCTACTTTAAGTGACATTAGAGAAGCAGAAACTCCTTCCACTTTACCTGAAAAGATTGAGCGCTGACATAAGGCGACAATTCCCCACTTCCAATATAAAGTGAAAAGCTATTCCCACCAACACTTGGAGCTCCGATTGTTGTATGTAAAATCATTTAACCTTGACAGACAGACAGCTGGCAGGTTGATTGGATTGAAGCATTTTGGAGGAGGTAATGTTTTGTTGACAAATCCCAGGACTCACATAGGAAAAGCAAATAACCTTTGCACTTCAGCTGCAAACACTGAATGACTTGCAGGACATCCACCCAGTCCATACACCAACACATATATACGGTTAAAGCAACGTCACACTACCGGACTAAATATTACTTAACATGCATTTCACTTTTCTAGCCAAAATTAGGATGATGCCCACTTCAAATTTATTCCCATTCACATAGCAGAATTTAAAATATGTAAAAACTGCTGCTTACCTCTTTGCTTAGGGCTGACACAAGGAATCGATTAATTAACAACTGATAGATTATGAAAATAGTCGTCAACTATTTTCATAATTGATCGGCCAGCCGATTAGTTGGCCTGCATACAGAATGCATTATTTGTTCACATATATCAGGAAATACAGTGCAGCACACATACTGACATGTATGGATGGCGTACTAAGCTGCAAGTTGCTGAGAACTTGTGAATGTGTGAGGAGCAATGCCTCATGGGACATGTAGTCCTGGGCAGGAAGTGAGCGGTTCTAAAGTCAGAAGTTTTTTTTTTTACCTTGCTATAGGGGCACTCTATACTATACTTTGCAGCTCGCTATAGGGGCACTCTGAAGGCAGGACGACCTAGAAATGTTGGTGGGGGACCCTGGAAAAGGAGAATCAGGGCTGTTCTGTGCAATATCATTACACAGAGCAGGTAAGTATAACATGTTTGTTGTTTAAAAAAAAAAAAAAAAAATGACTAACCACTTCAGCCCTGGAAGAATTTACCCCCTTCCTGACCAGAGCACTTTTGCGATTCGGCACTGCGTCGCTTTAACCACTTACCGACCGGTGCACGACTATATACGTCCTGACTCTGAAGAGGGCTATCTCTGTAATGGCAGCAGCTGTTGCCACAACTGAAGTATCGATCTCTTCAGGCGGTGGTTCGGTTAACTATAATGGTGGTCTCTGCGGCGGATTCACCGTGAGATCACCATTATCGGCGGCAGGAGAGGGACCGCCCCCCTCCGCCGCTTACCGGAGCCGGCGGCGGAGGCAATCGGGACCTGTCCATGGCTGGGTATGGAGACGAGTGAGGCCAAGATGGCCCCCACCCATCTCCACACTATAGTAGGGCGGAAGCGACGTTAAAACGTCACTTCCACCCATACGTCCTAAAGGCATATTTTTCTGTTGTCATTTTTTTCAATGACATTTTTTTTTTATTTTATTGCATTTAAGTCCAGATATGAGATCTGAGGACTTTTTGACCCAGATCTCACATTTAAGAGGACCTGTCATGCTTTTTTCTATTACAAGGGATGTTTATATTCCTTGTACTAGGAATAAGTGAATTTTTTTTTTTTTTAAACAGTGTAAAAATAAATAAAATAAATAAGAAAAAATTATTTTCAAAGCAGCCCGTCCAGACGAGCTTGCGCGCAGAAGGGAACGCATACGTAAACGGTGGTCAGACCACACATGTGAGGTATCGCATAATTCTAGTCCTAGAACTCATCTGTAACTCAAAACATGCAGCCTGTAGAATTGTTTAAGCGTCGCCTATGGAGATTTTTAAGGTTAAATGTTTGACGCCATTCAACGAGCGGGCGCAATTTTGAAGCGTGACATGTTGGGTATCAATTTACTCAGCGTAACATTATCTTTCAATATATATATATAATTGGGCTAACTTTACTGTTGTCTTATTTTTTTATTCAAAAAAAGAGAATTTTTTCCAAAAAAAAAGTGCGCTTGTAAGACCGCTGTGCAAATACAGTGTGACAAAAAGTATTGCAGTGACCGCCATTTTATTCTCTAGGGTGTTAGAGAAAAAAAATGTATAATGTTTGGGGATTCCAAGTAATTTTCTAGCAAAAAAAAAAAAATTAGTTTTTAACCTGTAAACACTGAGTCTGAAAGAGTCCCGGTCTTAAAGTGGTTAACTGACAATTGCGCGGTCATGCAATGTTGTACCCAAACAAAATGGACGTCCTTTTTTCCCCACAAATAGAGCTTTTTGGTGGTATTTCATTGCCTCTGCGGTTTTTATTTTTTGCGCTATAAACAAAAAAAGCGACAATTTTGAAAAAAAAAAAAAAAAAAAAAACGCATTATTTTTTACTTTTTGCTATAATAAATATCCCCCAAAAATATATATTAAAAAAATTTTTTTCCTCAGTTTAGGCCAATATGTATTCTTATCGTGACTGCGACATTATTGCGGATAAATCCGACAACTGACACATTTTTGGGACCATTGGCATTAATACAACGATCGGCCGGGGCGCTCGACGGGTTAACTGTGTTCCCTGGGAGGTGATTCTAACTGAAGGGGGAGGGGACCGACTGGAGGAAGTGGCGGATCGTGGTTCCTAGCTAATAGGAACACACGATCTGTCACGCCTGTCAGAACAGGGAAGTGTGTTTTTACACACACTCATCCCTGTTCTGTCTTTCCTGCTCACGATCGCTCGTGGCCGGCAGTCATCGCGACCGTCGGTCCATGAGCACCAAAGCCCTGTGCAGCCGGCGCGCCTTCTATCCCGACCCCGCGAGCCAACGTATAGCTACGACGGCTCATGCAGGGGAGCCAACCTGCCGCAGTATAACTGCGGCAGTTGGTCGGGAAGCGGTTAAAGACTCAGGGAAGATCAGCATCTGAACCCAGAGAAGATAGAGGCTGATAGACTGAAGGTGATATAAGCCCTTACAATTATATTTAAAGTAAACTTTTACCAGTATTGTGCATTATATTTTTAAATGATATCCATGAAAAAAAAAAAAAAAAAAAAAAAAAGTCTCAGCTTTTAGTACTACTTTAATATAAAGTAATTTCCACCTCCCTTCCACCCTTCATATAGCATGTCTGACTCCTAGTTATATAGCCCATATAGCCCAATTCTGGGTGTAGTATTATGTTTGATAAGTAAATATAAAATTAACATCGTTTTTGCGGAGGTTTTCAGACTCCAGCGGGACGCTTTTAACCCCGCTAGCGGGTGAAAATGGGTTAAAACGACCCGCAAAGTGCCGCTGCAGTGGCGCTGCCCATTCATTTCAATGGGCAGGAGTTGTGGAGGAGCGGGGTATACACCGCTCCAAAGATGCTGCTTGTAGGAGTTTGTTTTAACGTCCTGCCAGCGCGTCGCCTCAGGGTGAAAGTACTCTGGCTTTTACACTAAGACTGCAGGGGAGCCTTTTTTTAGCCCAAAAACGCCTGAAAAACGCCTGAAAGGGGTCTTATAGTAGCGATTATCTGCTCTTTTTGTACTATAAAAGAGCTCATTTTAGTTATTTTTAACCCCATGACAGGCAAAACAAAAGAAGAAATACATGCTGCTGCTACTAAACATCTTAGGCCTGGTTCACACCTATGTGTTTTTTGCAGAAACGCACTACAGTTCATTTATCATGATTTCCTATGGGACACGTTCACATCTATGCTTTTTTCAGCCGTTGCGTATTTGAAAAGGGTCAAGGACTTCAAGGTAAAACTGCTTTTTTTGCTTTTTTGGTTCCATATACTTCAATGGAAAAGCTGCAGAAAAGTATGTAGTGCATTTTTGCAGCAATTTGCGTTTTTTAATCTGCCCAACAGACTGGCCAAAAAAAAGCATAACAATGCAAAACGCAAATCGCAGCAAAATTGCGTGTGCAAAAATGCAAATTGCATAGCAAAAAGCAGTGCAGAAATGGGTCAAAAGCAAACTGCATAGGTGTGACCCAAGCTTTATTCTGGCCATGCATGTATCAATTATCAGACCAGAATACTCATATGAAAAAATCTTTGTACATTTGCTGAATGAAAGAATGTCGTTTGAACATTTCACTTGCTTTTAACATTGTTTTAAAATGAATGCAATTTCTGAACGAAAACCACATATACTGTCTGAACATTACTTTGACCAAGAAGTTTTCTATTCTGCTCCTGCGAATTGTCCCATCACTGTGGTCGAAAAGAACGTTGCTTTGACCCCACGAACGATTAAAAAATTGAACAAACGGTGCTAAAATGAAATTTTTTTGAAGGAAGACATTGTTTTTGTATGGCCAGCATATAATACATACAGTTCTGTCTGAAAATCTGCAAAACAGTCTGTTTTTTTTAACCGCTTGACGACTAGCCACCGCAGTTCTACTGCAGCAACATGGCTCGGTTGTGCGAATCGCTGTCATGTTCCTTTTTTGGCCACTAGGGGGTGCGCGTGCCCCCTGCTTGCCCACGGAGCCGATGCGAGTGCCCGGCAGTCGCGGACACCACCAGGCTCCCGCAATCGCTCGGGGCACACCGAGAACCAGGATCTGTGTGTGTAAACAGTTTCCGGTTCTCTGAGGGGAGAAGAGACCGATTGTCTGTTCATACAAAGTATGAACAGCGATCTGTCATCTCCCCTGCACGGTCCCCTCCCCCCTTCAGTTAGAACACACACTAGGGAACACAATTAACCCCTTGAATGCCCCCTAGCAGATCGCTGCCATTACTAGTAAAAAAAAAAAAAAAAAATTAATAAAAATGCCATAAAACTATCCCCTATTTTGTAGACGCTATAACTTTTGCGCAAACCAATCAATAAACGCTTATTGCGATTTTTTTTACCAGAAGAATACATATCGGTCTAAACTGAGGAAAACTAAATTTTTTTTATATGTTTTTAAGGATATTTATTATAGCAAAAAAGTAAAAAATATTGAGTTTTTTCAAAATTGACGCTCTTTTTCTGTTTATAGCGCAAAAAATAAAAACCGCAGAGGTGATCAAAATATCACCAAAAGAAAGCTCCATTTGTGGAAAAAAAAAAAAAAAAGGACATCAATTTTGTTTGGGTGCAACATCGCACGACCGCGCACTTGTCAGTTAAAGCGACGCAGTGATAAATCGCAAAAAGTGCTCTGGTCAGGAAGGGGGCAAAATCTTCCAGGGCTGAAGCGGTTATATATATATATATAAAAAAAAAAAAAAAAGATGATCTCCAAGTCTGATATTTACCAGATTCAACCTCTAATAGTATATACAGTATATCCCCTATAATAGTATATACAGTATATATCTCTTCTGTCTGTTATTCTCAGAGTGGATTAGAGATTTTGCTCCCTAACCATATAGTTATTTATATTTACCACTACATGGAGATATCTAAGAATAAATTGCCTTTTTTTAAAAAAACTTTACATATTCACTAAAATTACACACCACACTTTTTTTTAAGGTTATTATCTAATTGAAACAATAAAATGGGCCAACTAATCAATTATGAAAATAGTTGCAGCCCTAGTGGAAATCCTACCTAGCATTCTCCCATGTAATGTTAAAGCCCAGCCAAAGCTTTTTTTGGTTTTGGCACCTAGTGGCATCTGGTAATTTTCTTTTGCCCCTAAATGCCCCTGCGTGTTAGCCTGCATTTCCATGCACACATAGGCTGTTAGGAGTTGAGGCAGAAAAGAACCCACTGCCAGCGTGTTCAGAAGCAACAGTATTTTGGCAGAAAAACACGCATATGTAAACATGCGTTAATGGTAGGCACGTTTCGTGCATGAGCATTCATTTCAATGGCCAGAAAAAATTATTGTTCTGGCCAATAAAATGAACACCCTAATGTTTGACGTGGGTAAATGCGCCCAACCATGTTTACAAGCGTCAAGCATTTTTCCTCCCAAAATGCTGCTGCCAGGAGAAAAGGCTTAGAGAGAAAGACATTTGGCAGGCGGTAAGGTGACATACAGCCCATTTTACCCCGGAAAGGGTCACCTGAATGGGTCACTTTCAGCTGTGTTGTCAGACACCTACCACCAGACAGTTCCTTCCTCGAGGGAGAGCACTGATCAGGCAGATTAGGAACCAATCCATTAGTGATTGTTCTCCCCCAAAATACACACAACAGTGTTGGCTTTATCGGTGACAAAAGTAAAGAATAACTCCACTTCTGTTGAGAAAAAAAAACATTCCCCTCTGGGTGATCTATGTACATTGCAAGGATCTTAAACTTTGTGGCAGATTCCTATTTTTTGCTTTTCTTAAAGCGGAGTTCCAGGCTTTTTTTTGTTTATTAAAAGTCAGCAGCTACAAAAAGTTTAGCTGCTGACTTTTAATAAACCGCCACTCACCTGTCCTATGGTCCCGCGATGCGGCCGCATGAGCCTCGCTCCTCTCCCCCTCCTCTCTGCGGTGCCTCCATTGAAACTGTGGACACCCGGCCATTACAACTTGTGGCTTCATGGCCAGGCGCGCACTGCACGAGTCACGCTGTGCTCTGAGTGGACAGGCAATCTTCTGGGGCTGCCTAGGCAGAAATGAGTCGCCACCTAGGCGGCCCGTACTCAGAAGCAGGAAGTGGGACAGGAAGTCCCACTCAAAACAAAGCACCCCCCCCCAAAATAAATAAATGACATGCCAAACGTGGCATGTGAGGGGGCGAGAAGTGCTTAAAGCAGAAGTTCCACTTTTGGGTGCAACTCCGCTTTAAGGCTACTGTCACATTGGAGGTGCTTTACAGGCGCTATAGTGCTAAAAATAGCGCCTGTAAAGCGCCCCGCTAGCAGCCGAAAAGTGCCTTTAAACTAAGGTAAAAGCGCCGCTAAAACTAGCAGCGCTTTACTGCCGACGCCTCAGTGTGAAAGTGCCCTAAAGAATTGCCATTTGTCTGCCTGTGTCCTCCATGTGTGAGTGAATCTGTATGGGAGAGTTTTTACAGTTATCAGCTGCTGTACTTGCAGTGCTTTAATGAGGAAAGTGGAATGGTCTGCATTCCTTTAGACATGATTTTCTATTGGGAGTAGCTAACCAAAAATGACATTTTTGTTGCAGGGGATGTCTGAAATCTGACTTGCATCTTGGTGCAGACTTCACCAGTGAGACAATCACACAAGCAGGAAATGACATTTCTGGGGGCATTCTGTACACCATCTGTATAGAACACCTCCAGGTAGCCATATTGCATTCAAGTTTACAGACAACTACAGGAGCTGCAGACTGAAAGCAAAAAGTGCTTTTTAATAACAATCAACTTCAATATGACTTGTGTCGCAGTTCTATACGCTATATTACCGAGTTACCCTTTAAGTTGGACATGCACTATACAATCTGATTGGCACATCTATAAGATTCCACAGAGAATGTATTAACTAGGCAATATGAGGACAAACCTAAGTAATCAATTTGTATCAACCAGGCAGTCCCTTGCACTACATAGTTGATGGTAGATCTAAAGGAGCAGATTTTATAGTGTATGGTCAGGCTAAAGCTTTACAATCTGGCTGTATAAATCACTGTACAATCTCCTTCCAGGCCCTTGTATTACATCGTCGATGGTAGAACCCAAGGGGGATGTACAATTAGATCGTATTGTGTATGGTCAGTCTAATCCAAAGCCAACCTAGCAATATTAAATGTTCAATAGCAATGCTCTGAAAGTTATTGCCACAGCCACCTGCCGTCTATGGGCAATTTCATGAATATATTTTTTGCTTTAAAAGCAGGGGTTTCCAAAAGTTTAAAGTATAACTAAAAGGTAGTTTGTTTGTTTTTTGGACAGAGTGGAGATGAAATACAACACTTGTAAGTTGTTATTGCAGTCTGTGTCCCCATTAGAGCCCTTGCACACTGGGGCGGTTTGCAGGCGCTATTGCGCTAATAATAGCGCCTGCAAACCGCCCCGAAAGTGCCGCTGCTTTCATTCCAGTGTGCAAGCCCCAGGGGCTTGCACACTGGAGCGATGCGCTGGCAGGACGGTAAAACAAGTCCTGCTAGCAGCATCTTCGGAGCGGTGTGTATACCCGCTCCTGCCCATTGAAATCAATGGGACGGCGCGGCTATACCGCCGGCAAAGCGCCTCTGCAGAGGCGCTTTGCGGTGGTATTTAACCCTTTCTCGGCCGCTAGCGGGGGGTAAAACCGCCCCGCTAGCGGCCGCATACCGACGGTAAAACGCCGCTAATAATAGCGGCGTTTTACCGCCGACGCCGCCCCCCGCCCCAGTGTGCAAGGGCTCTTAGGGAGATTTACTCTCTCTCGCTCTCTCTCTCCAACTATCCCATTTACCATTATTATTGAAAGTGAAAGTAAAAGAAAATGCCAAAATTTTGAGTGGAGCAAGAAAAAGGGGAATTTTTCCAATGGGGACACTAGAAGTTTTTGCCTTTAGCTCTACTTTAAACTGTATAGCGAGTGCCCCACTCCGTCACCTGCAACCTCTCCAAGCTGGCCGTCGTGAGTACACAGGTTTTTTACAGAACAGAGAGCTGCCTGCCAGTCCCTGTATGGCCTTTTCACCCCCCTCCCTCTCCTATAACACACATAGGCTATTCTGTTTCTCCCCTGTGTTCTTATTGGCAGGAGGAAGCAAGCCAATTAAAAGAGCAGTTACAGGAACCAATTCATCAATGGGGCTTTAACCAGCAACAGCTGAAAAGGATTCTGGAATATTTAGTCCCAGCACAAAGCTGCTCACTGACTTTTAAAGGGACAGATCTACAAAACCCAGCACACTCTGCTGGCAGGAAAGGAGAGACTCCATTTTGATTTTCAGAGGAGAATTCAGTCAGCCTGAGGCGGAGTAAGAGATAAGACCTGAGGGGGAGATACTGTCTCAGGTGATTTCACTTCAGGCCTCTGCCGCCAGTCGGGACATCCAGCCTGACAGAGGGGGATCCCAGATGCATATCTAGGCCCACCTGGACTGATGGTGAACCGTTCCAGTGTGAGGTGACCAATCGGGTCGCCAGGAGAGCCTGTCTGTTCCAGGACGTTTTGTTTGGGCCTTAATCGCAGGGTTGGGTGAGGGGGCTTTTGCTCATTGGCAGGAAACAGGGACACTGGACCACAGAAAGAGTTAATTGAACACTGTATACAGACATTGCTGGTAGTCATCTTGCTGACACTTGTAGTGCCACAGGGATAAAAGGAGAAGGGCATCCATTTCCAGGGACACTGTATACAGACATCATTGTCCTCTCACCTTGCTGAGAAAGATCCTGCCTGTTTCGTTTGATAATCTGGGCCAATTGTGTTGTTTGTAGGGGTGCAACGGATCGTCACCGATCCATGATCAGAACGGTTCAACCTGTTTGGATCGGCACACCCGCGACCCGCTCAGCGCTCCGCTGCCTCGGCCTTAGGAAAGACCGCGGCTTCGGCCTAACTCCGGAGCTGCGACCATCTTGGTACACCCAGCGGCGGCCTAGGTGAGCGGCGCACTGACATCACCTACCTCAACTGCAAGCAGACAAGCGTAGGGGAGATGTGGGGAGATGTGGATATTACAGTGGGGGATGGAGATGACGTGGATATTACAGTGGGGACTATATGGTGGTGGAATTTTCACAGGTTTTTGTAAATTCAATTAATTTTTTTTTTGTTGATCCGAAAATGATCCCATCCATGACTCCTGATCCGAGGAACGATCCTAAGCGTGAGTTATTTGATCCGTTGCACCCCTAGTTGTTTGGCTCTGCTATCCAGGAGTAAATGTGCATCAACAAAAGTGGCTAGCTGAAGACACAAAGTTTTCATCTTTTCTTCAAAAAGAACTGAAGCTACTAGTGCCATATGGATCCGCACACACATATTCAGTGCTATGTATATGCATTGGGCGTGTTTATCTAGGAGGTTAAGCCATTACCTATTTATTTGAATAAAGTGTTTAAAATAGGGGACTGTGCTGTCAGGGGAAGGAAAGAGAGAGCCTGACACACAGGGTCATTCTTCTGCTCTCCTCCTGCCTGGACTCAAAGAGCCAACTTGAGTAAACCAATCTGATTTAACCACTTACAGACCTCCCGCCGTCATTATATGGCGGCTCTTTGAAGAGGGATATCGTTATGGCAGCAGCTGGCTGATCCTCTTCTTCAGCAGGCGGTACGCTTTCAGATAAAAGTGGTCTCTGTGGCACATTCGCCGCATGATCACTTATCGGCGGCGGGCGAGGCCCCCCCCCCTCCCACCATGCTCCGGGGGTCTCTGCCGCTTACAGGACCTGCAGAAAGTGGTGGAGACAATTGCATCCTTTCCAGTGAATGCCTGGCTGCCGAGTGAGAGGAAGATGGCCCCCGCTCGGCTCCATAGCACTCACTGCCAGAAGCGACGTCAAACGCCACTTCTGCTCAATGCTCTTAAAAAAAAAAAAAAAAAAACCGCCAACTCAGGCTGACAAGGATATCTCATTGATATCACCTTTTGCTTGCTGCTCCAATGAGGGACGAAGGTAATTTTTGTTTTTTGTTTTTCTACGGGATCACAGCTTTTTTTCTTCCCCCAAATGACTTTTTATTTATTGCATTTTCGTGTAAATAATAATAAATTTAGTCAAAAAAGTGTATTAAAAATATATATATTTATTATTAAAAATATAAAGTTAGAAGCTGGCTGCCTACCATGCAGAGCTGCACCAGTTAAAGTAAATCTCCCCCGGGGTTGGTTGGAGGCTCTTTGCATGCAACTGCCTAAATGCAAACAGCACAGACCATAGCTTTGTACAGAGTATAAATCTGAGCTGCAGTTGGTCACACAATGTGCGCAGGCAGTGTTTAGAACAGGGTTCGACAAATCCCAGGTGCCAAGTCGCCATTGTGACCAGTAATTGAGCCTTGGCGCTTGAACTTGTCAGCCCATTTACTGTTGCAGTGATGCACAATTGTATCGCCCAATGCCCTGGACATGTAGTTCCAGGCAGGTCATTTTATTTCTACATTTAGCCATGCTGTGAGAAAGCAGTAGGGATCACTTGTCCGGTGGAAGCGTTCGAGCAGTTCTGTTGCCCAATTGCTCCCACACACGCACGGGTTAAGTGGCGCAGGGTAGAGGGTAGCGACCGCACATCTGCTCTCCTCCCCATCTTGTTCCTGACCCGGAAGTGGCGTGTACGACGTCCCCCCCCCCGGGTGCCCGTTGACAGTTTCCCTGGCAATCTGCATTGCATTTCATTCAGTGGAGCACACGAGAGAAATGCAGGTTCTTTAGACCCTGCATGTCTCAACGATAACCTGTCACCCAAAAATTAAAAAAAAAATAAAAATATCACATAGGGACTTTGGGATTAATTCCCTAAAAATGTGTTAAGAAGATCACGTGACCCATTGTGCAGAAATATTACATGACAAAATAAAGGTCAATTCATCAAAGTAAAATATAGAATATGGGATAAATACCACAAAAAAAAAAAAAAAAAAAAAAGCCGAAAAATCATTAAAGTCAAATCAATAAACACACATTCGTTATTTATCACCTGGAGTTTGCTGGCGGAATTTTGCCAAAAACAGTTAGGCCAGGTTCACACTGGTGCGCTGTCGCATTTGATTCGCACGCGATGCGATTTCAGCCATACAGATTGTATGGCTAAATTTGCATCGCATTCGGACCAAAGTCATGCAGGGCCTTTTTTTGGTCCGCACCATAATCGGATCGTATGGATGGATCCGATTTGGGGGGGGGGGGTCATTTGCATTGACACTCCTAGCGGTTCGCATATGGCAGTGTGAACCACTGTGCAATTTAGGTGCGATGCGGGAACCCGCACTGGATTTGAAGGGTTCTCGCATCGCACCAGTGTGAACTGAGTCTTAGAGGAACTCTGCACTGGCCAGTAAGTTAGTATACAATTAATCAGCGTGAAAAACGTTCTCCTCTGAGGTCAGGAATGAAAAATTGACAGTTACTTACCGATAACTGTTTTTCTAGGATATCTTCCAGGACGGCACACCTGAGAGATGAGAGGCTCCTCCCTACAGGAAACACAATCAATCGACAGCTGTTTTAAGTCCCCACCCTTCCCCTTGATCCTCAGTTTGTAGAGAAGTAACTCCTGAACCTGGTTCACAAGGGAAATCATTCCTCATAGGTACTCACCTTCTAGTGTTCTACCATTTTCCCTCCTCCAACGGGCGGGAAGTAGGCCTGCCGTCCTGGAAGATATCCTAGAAAAACAGTTATCGGTAAGTAACTGTCAATTTTCTCTAGTCATCTTCCAGGACGGCACACCTGAGAGGATAATCAAGTACCTCAGGCCTACCTTAGGGTGGGACCACTGCAAGACCCTCTTGGCGGACCTTGGTTCTGCAGTGAGTTTTACCTCCACTCCATATGCTTGATGAAGGTATTATAGCTGGATCATGCGGCTGATCTGCAGGTCTACTCCACCGATGTCCCTGCCTTCTCTGCTTCGGATGCAGGACCTAGGTGGAGTGGGCTCTTAAAGATGGAATCAGAAAACATGTTAAACTTGTAGGTTATCAATGTTGCCTATCTCACACATCTAACAACCATGGCCTATTGTGCCTGTAGGTGCTACTTAGAACCCTTAAAGATTAATCAGAGCTCTGTGTTGTAAGACAAGGACACTAATTGATCACTAAGAGGGCCTGTCTTAACCACAGGTGTGCGCAGCTAATTTCATTAGGGTGTGCACCCTAAAGCTCAAACACACATGCATGTGTGTGTGTCTACATATACATGACCCCGGCAAATTGATCTCTCTGCTGCCACAGTGAAAGAGAAGAGCATAGACACTTCTCTTATGGCAGAGCCAGCAAGATGTAGATCTTTCACATGTTCCTGCTGCTACACAGAGCGATAATACTAATGCGCATGGGGTGATTAGGGTGTGCCTGGGCACACCCTGTGCGCACGCCTATGGTCTTAACACTACCCTGTTCAGGGAATTAAAACTGCAAAAAAAAAAAAGGTGGGCCCCTAACAGACAACCTTTTTTGTTCATTTTTATCTTTACATTAGCAAAGACTAAAGGGAAGCCTACTTAAGGGTAATAGATTAACCGAGGCTTAATCCCTGGGTTTAAAGGCATGCCCACTCTGTGGCTTTACTTACGCCTGAGTGCCTACTTCAGGAGAATAAAGTCCATAGCAGGAGTATAACACTTATACTGCTACATCTAGTTCTGCTAGAAGGGTGAGATGAAGGTCATGCACCGAGCCGTAACCTATTCGGTCGGATATACATCTTTATACTTCATCTTCAGGTCATAATACTCCTCTGAACAGAACTTCCCAAGTTCTTACTAAGCAGGGTGATTCTTTATCGCCTTCCTCCAGTGTCCTATAACCCTACTGGGCTTCAACCCTAGGAAATGGTTCCAGCATCCCTGAATGTAAGGGGCTGAGGCTTTCTGACATGTGACGTCTGCAGCCAGAACTCCAGGCCCCTCCACGGAAAAGAGGGCTGAAATACAAAAGGTGATACATGCATTATTAATATCACAAATTAAAAAAGACCATAGATTGTGGACCCAGCACAATAGATTTAGACAGAAAGGACACAAGCATAGACAATAATGTGTATCTGAGTGTGGCTAGCTAAACCAACATATCAAATATGGGAGAGACCCAAATCTGAACTTCAATGTAGACAAACAGTCCTCACAGTCTGGTTTTCTGATGTGCAGCCAATCTGTAAAAACATTAAGATACACGCAAACCCTCAGCCTTGGTTCACACTGGGACGACTTGTCAGGCGACCTAGTCACCTGACAAGTAGCGTCCTGTTCTGTGCAATGGAGCCATTCTAAATCGGCACGATGCAAGTCGCTCCGACTTAGAAAAAGGTTCCTGTACGACTTTGGGGGCGACTTGCATTGACTTCTATACAGAAGTCGTTTCGCAAGTCGCCGCTGAGTCGTGTCCTGGGTCGCCTGAGGCAGTCGCGCTGTAAGTCGTGCTGCCTCAGTGTGAACCGACCCTAAATGCTGCGTGTTTCTGAAGTGCAGCTAGCTAGGTCATAACTGATATATATACATAAAGGACGGGAGTCCTGTTTACGGTGGAGTTTTACTGATGTACAGCAAAACAGGGCCATAAATATAAGACAGAAAGACCCAAACTTCTATGTTGCGTATTTCTGATGAACCACCAAATACAGTTATAAGATCAATATGGCCCTGGCTAGCTAAACCAACATAAGACAATATCTTTTCTGTTATGCAGTTCTGTAGTGCAGTCACATAGAACCAACACGGAAAGGACCCAAGCAACCTGCAGCATTGTGTTTTTCCGAAGTGCAGTAAGGTAAGGCAATATGAAACAGAAAGCACCAACAAGCTTCAATGTTGAGTATTTCTGCTGTACAGCAACATAAAAACAGACAGCCTTCCTAGCTGCGATTTTTCTGGTGTATTGCAAAGTAAGGCAATAAACTCCATGATGTCTATTCTTGTGTGTAGCAAAACCTCAACCAGAAGGGAACTTCGGGCTCCCACACCTGTGCGACCCAACCTGCAACCGCAAAAACGCAAGAGAAACACTATGGCTTCCAATGGGAACCATTTGTGTCTGTGCAACTCCAGGTCGCAGCGCCACCAAGCAGACCCTGCTTTCTGGATCCACAGACCTCAAGATTACACAGGTCGCAGTTAACTTGCAATTTTCAGGTTGAACAAGCGAGGGGTCCCCAATGCTCTATCTCCCTGGAGGCGTGCAGCCAACAACACCCTGCTGTGTATCCCTAAGAAGCAGCAAGGTAGAACAATGAAAAACAGAAAAGACACCCCTCACTGCTGTGCCTTTCTGATATGCAGCCGATAAGGCAGAAAATATAGAACATACAGGACACAAACGATCTTCAATCTTTGTGTATGTCTGATGTGTAGTAATATACCAATACTGAGCAGATACGCCACCATCCTCAATGTGTCTCCCTGCTGAGGCAGCAAAAACAAATCAGAAAAGGACAAGCAACCTTCACTGCTGTGTCCTTTCTGATATGCAGCCAATAAGGCAGTAAATGTAAGACATAAAAGGACAGACAACCTTCAATCTTGTATATATCTGATGTGCAACAATATAACAATCTGAATAGAGATAGCACATCCATATTGAAGGGATTTGGCATGCGACTCAACATGTCAAATCGCATGCCTAAAATCGGCAACCTTTGCCGTTAATAGCACTGTCAGCCTGACGCCACTTTGCGGGGCTGCACCGATTACCAAAGGCAGTACTAGTACTACCCCTGGCACAGGTTCAATTTGTATTTCCCAACAATTCAGGACCATCAATCTTCACTACTGCCTATCTAATAAGCAACCAATAAGGCAGTAATACAGGACACAAAAAAACCCCAGACAGAACTCAATTTTGAGTATGTCTGATGTGCAGCAATATAACAAATATGAGCAGAGATGTCATAAGACTAAATGATGTGCATTTCCGCCATGCATCACAAGACCAGAAAGTACAGACCACCTTCCCTGTTGTATTTTTCTGATCTGTAGCCAAATAAAGCAGTACCTTTAGGATATAAACAGACAACAACAAAGCTTCAGTGCAGTGCATTTCTGATGTACAGCACTATACCCCTTATGAGCAGAGATGTCACAAATCTCAATGTGTATTTCTGCTGTGCCACAAAACATCCCAGCAAGGACAAACCTTCACTACTGAGGTCTACTGGTGTGCAACCAAGGAGGAGTCATGGTGTATCCCTTTATGAAATAACCAAACAGAGCAATTTGATCTCTAGGCATAGCCTGGGCTGTAGATACTAACACTTCACCCCCCAGTGAAGGAACAAATTCTAAAAATGGTTAGACACCTTACTATAGTAGCTGTTGTCCTACCTTACCTCCGTAGACTGAGCAAACGCTGGCCAGCTCACACACAGGTGGGGCTGATCAGAAACTAAAGTCTCAATGAGCCCAGCCCCAAAGGTGATCACCAATTTAGCCTGGAGGAAAATAGCCACCTGCAGGCTTTAAACAAGCAATCATGTATCTATCTAGCTCTTGCATATGTTTGCACAGAAAATCCTTAATTAAAGGATATAGGAAGCGATTTATGGTAAATCGCCTTTAGATCTGTCACTGAGTTGACTGCAGCCCAAACCAACAAAAAGGTTTTTCTTACCTCCTGCACTTCAATATAACCACAATGTAAAGGTGGAGTGGGAGGTTGGAGCTTATGACTTCAGATTCCTAGCAGCTGGGCTAATAGGGCCATAACCTAGTGCACCTGCTGACCAGGAGAGCTTACTCCTAAATCCTTCAACCATTGCACAATCCATAAATTGTTCAGTGGTATACCTGGCCTGTAAGGAACTCTTTGTATCTACCAGGTCCTCCCCCCCCCCGCTCTATTCATCCCTACTAATGTCCCACAACCGGACATGTAGGGAGAGTGTTGGAAACCTACTGTTGTGATCACCACAGTGTCTCTGCTGTAAGAGGGAGCTGTGGATGGTGGTTTTAGCAGTAGCTTCTGGGCTATTTTGTTATGCAGACCCCAGGTCCTGCACTGCACCACTTAGTAAATTCAGGGGGAAGGGGAAGAAATGCCTTACCTACCTCTTTCCCATCTGAGGTGGTTTAGGCACAATCACTCCTCTGCACCACTTGTCCACCATACAGCACCTCTGATGTAAGAGGGAGCTGTAGCTGGTGTTTTTAGCAGAAGCTTCTGGGCTATTTGAATCCAGACCCCAGGGGAGATTATCTCAAATGCCCAGAAACCATCTGGCTGGGATTGGGGATTTTGCAGCTAAATTCCCAAGGTAAAAGGAAAGTACTCACCGTTGTAGTCTTCCCCTTTTTCCACAGCCACAGGGCTTGCTTTTCCATCCTTATGGTCCACCCGCAAGGAGGATAGCCGCCAAAGTGCCCCCCCCAACTGCTGTCCCCGTAGGGAGCTGCAAGGTTAGGCTGTGTCCTGCCAGTCAGTATATACATCTGGGGGGGGGGGCAATGCCGTACGTTCCTCATTCCATTCTGAGGTGGTTTAGGCAGACATCCACCGTAGTGAACTGGTGCCTCCTCGAAAGGAGGATGTGGGCGCCTGCTCCTGCTGACTCTCAGCCTTCCCACCTGGGTAAGAACGCGGGTCGTTCAGGCGGCGCCCTCCCCAGCAGCCCACGCGAGCTACCAGGGGCCCAGGAGTCGGGGGCCCTGGAAAGAACTGACAGCCAGCACCCCTGTCTGAACGGACGCCCGGACAGGTAAGGGGGGGAGACAGGAAAAAGGCCCCTGAAGTTCTGGGGACACCACTGTACCCAGGGGCCTTCAGCTCTCAGGGGGGCTCTTCCAGTTTCTGCTGCCCCCCCTGAGGAAAGGATAGGGGAACCCCCCAGGAAGGATAAATATATCCGGCCAGACCCAGAGGCCCATCAGGTACTAACCAGGCCCGACCCTGCTTTGCCTCCGAGATCATACGAGATCGGGCAGGCGGCGCCCTCTTTCACTTTCAGGGTGATGTGGCCGTAGGCCTTCCCCAGGCATTTGGTCCGGCTCCCAGGGGGGGACCACCAGCCCCAGGCTTCGGGTCATTTGGAAAAAAACAAACGGTTTCGCTGTGTAGGGAGAAACACAATCAAAAACTGAGGATCAAGGGGAAGGGTGGGGACTTAAAACAGCTGTCGATTGATTGTGTTTCCTGTAGGGAGGAGCCTCTCATCTCTCAGGTGTGCCGTCCTGGAAGATGACTAGAGAAATAAACATTTTTCATCAGAGGGAGATTGTTTTGTGAACGATGGCACCCTTGAATGTTTTCATAGTTTTACAATATTTCTGTGTGCTTTCTGGTACAGGGTTAGCCTGCAAAATTTTTTTACATCATTTTTTGACATTAAAGTGGAGTTCCACCCAAAAGTGGAACTTCCGCTTATCAGATTCCGCCTCCGCGCCCCCCCCCACCCCTCCGGTGCCACATTTGGCAACTTGTTCCCACTTCCAGCAGACCGGCTGCGGCGAAATGTCAGCAGCTCATCCCCCTCCTTCTGACAGGCCAATGAGAGACTGCATGCGCAGTAGGGACCTGGACGCGAAGCCAAAAGGCTACACTGCCTGGTTCCCTTACCCACAATGGCAGCACCCGATTGAACAGGACAGGTAAGCGTCCTTATGTTAAAAGTCAGCAGCTACATTTTTAAAGGGGCGGGCAGAACTCTGCTTTAAGTGCTAAATATCGCAAAACATAAATATTTAATGCATTTTGGTAAAGAATGCATGCTTTTTAGTGAATTGACTACTTTTGAGATAAAATACCTCATGAGTAGTTTTAACTCAAAAATTCATGTGGTACTCATCTCCTAGTGAATTGACCTCTTTGTCCCCCTGTGATGGAAAGAAAAGAAAATGACAAAATGGTAAAAATTTAAAAAGAATTTTAATTGTAAAAAAAAACTAAAAAAAGTTACACCCAAGCACAACCCCCCCCCCCCCCCAAAAAAAAATTATATTTGAGGCCCCCCACCCCCATAAAACCGCATGCACAAATGCAAGCGTTGAGGTGCCTACGCATGAAAGCGTTGATTGCGATTCACCCGATACATATAGCCGCCCACAAACTGGCTCCTAACTGTTAGCTGGCTGCTAGATTCAAAGCAAAATTTGTCAAGCCCTGGTTTAGAACCACCGGTAAGAATTTACCAATTCTTGCCTGCGGCTGCCCTCAAGCGCCCCCTCTGCAGCCATGTGAATGCAGACAGACAAAAAAGGCGCAATTTTTTCTTTACTTTAAATAAAATGTATTTTACCAACATATGTCCTGCTGATTGATTAGAATTAGAAGAAAAAAGGTGCAGATTATTACATACAATACAAAAAAACTGCCTACTTTTCCATAATGCAATCAGTCATCAGAACATAACTGCCATCACAAGATATATAAACAAACTGTTATTCCAACTGTAAAGCCTCAAATAATGACAGGAAATGGAAAATTGATTCAAAGTAATATTACACCACAGACACAAAGAGAACAGAAATCACTGGGATATCTTTGATGCCATAACACTGAACATCATTTAAAAATACATGAGCAAGCACAAGGATAAAACCTCAAGTAAGCTGAACTCATTCTGTCAACATGTAATTAGAATTTCCAAACAGGTTCACAGCAGCTCTTGCTTCAGAAGCTTTAATACTTTACATTGGTAAGAACATAAGCACAATGGCTACATACAATGTTCTTTCCAATGTGCTTATTCCAAGGAGTACGAAAAGGACTGCCCCTTATGCTTCAACCAGACATCAAAGGAATGAAATGAGGATAATAAAATCACAGGAGCAAACAAAAAAATCAATTTCCAGTGCTGCAATAAAGATTTCCTTTAACTTCCTCTATACGGGAGAAAAGGCCATAGATCAGACAATTTTCCAATGGATCTGATAAAGTGAGACTAAACAATCGAGATACAGGCGATTAGAAAAGTTCTAATACTCAAAAATGAGTGCTAAAGTCGATCTTCCACATCAGCAATAGCACAGGCCATCGATTACACCAATAACATCTCTCAATAAATAGATATAAATATTTTTTACCTTATTACATTCCTTGCATTAAGTATAATTAAAAAGGTAGATAGATAGATAGATAGATAGATAGATAGATAGATAGATAGATAGATAGATAGATAGATAGATAATGTATGTATGTGTGATCCCCAAGGAATTCCCTTGATTTTCAGGGATTTCCTCATACTTCCTGTTTGGCTATGGGCCAGGAAGTAAAGGGAAATCTCAGCAAAGGGACACAGATGGTGAAAAAAAAGAAATCTCCAGGGGGTTATAACCCTCACCTACTCTATCCAAAATGAAAAAAACGATACGGCGCTGCATTACTTTAACTGACAATTGCAACACTGCACCCAAATAAAATTGTATATTTTTCCCACAAATATAGCTTTCTTTTGGTGGTAACTTGATCACCACTGCGATTTTACATTTTTTGCACTATAAAACAAAAGAAAAAATACCATCAATTTTGAAAAAAAAAAAAAAATTTCTACTTTAAATATATAAATATATATATATATATATATATATATATATATATATATATATATATATATATATATATATATATATATATATATATATATATATATATATATATATATATATATATATATATATATATATATATATATATATATATATATATACACACACACACACACACACACACACACATTTTTAGTTTTTGCTTTTAATACTATTTTATATTCCTGGAACTTTTATTTATTTAATTTTATACTAATAACGGCAGCGACTTATAGCAGGACTGCGATGTTGCGGCAGACATTCTGACACTTTGCAGGAACCAGTGACACTATTAAGGCCCGTACACACGATTGGACTTGTTGACAACAAACATGCAAATTAGCTGTTTTAACCGGTTCAATACTGGGCATTTTCATCCCCTTCCTTCCCAGGCCAATTTTTAGTTTTCAGCGTTGTTGCACTTTTAAAACGACAATTGCGCGGTCGTGCGACGTTGTACCCAAAAAAATAGAGCTTTCTTTTGGTGGTATTTGATCACCTCTGCGGTTTTTATTTTTTGCGCTATAAACAAAAGAGCGACAATTTTGAAAAAAAACACAATTTTTTTTTACTTTTTGCTATAATAAATATCCCAATTTAAAAAAAAAAAAAAAAAAATTTTTTTTCCTCAGTTTCGGCCGATACGTATTCTTCTACATATTTATTTATTTATTTTTAGCAAAATCGCAATAAGCGTATATTGATTGGTTTGCGCAAAAGTTATAGCATCTACAAAATACGGGATAGATTTATGGCATTTAAAAAAAAAAAAAAATGTATTTTTTTTTACTAGTAATAGCGGCGATCGCGATTTTTTACAAGACTGCGACATTATGGCAGACACATCGGACACTTGACA
Organism: Aquarana catesbeiana; assembly: GCF_042186555.1. NCBI lineage: Eukaryota > Metazoa > Chordata > Amphibia > Anura > Ranidae > Aquarana > Aquarana catesbeiana. The sequence continues at coordinate 238,880,083 of NC_133330.1, read as the reverse complement.
CTTTTGGGACCATTCACATTTATACAGCGATTAATGCTATAAAATTGCATTGATTACTGTGTAAATGTGACAGGCAGTGAAGGGGTTAACCACTAGGGGGACATAAGGGGTTAATTATGTTTCCTAAGGGAGTGATTCTAACTGTAGGGGGTGGGGACGTACAAGGGGAGGAGACCGATCAGTGTTCCGCTGTACTGGGAACACAGATTGCTCTCCTCTCACCTGACAGGACGTGGATCTGTGTGTTTACACACACAGATCCACGGTCTGGCCCGGTTAACGGGCACACGCACCGGGTCCCGAGGAACGCGGCGGGCGCGCGCGCCCCCTAGGCGCCCGGGAAGCCCAGGCCGTCATCCCAGGCCGGGATCTGGGGCCCCCTTATTGAAAGGGCCTCCCAGGTTCTGATAAGCCCTCTGCCTGCAGACCCCGACAACCAATGGCCAGGGTTGTCGAGAAGAGGTCCTTGCCTCATCAACATGGGGACAAGGTGCTTTGGGATGGGGGCGCTCCCCTACTTCAAAGCGCCCACCCCCCATGTTGAGGGCATGCGGCCTGGTACGGTTTGGGAGGGGGGGGGGGCGCTCGCTCATCCCCACCCCCTTTCCTGACCAGCTGGGCTGCATGCTCGGATAAGGGTCTGGTATGGATTTTGGGGGGACCCCCACACCGTTTTTTTTCGGTGTAGGGGGTTCCCCTTAAAATCCATACCAGACCTAAGGGCCTGGTATGCTCTTGGAGGGGAACCTATGCCCATTTTTTATTTAAAATTTGGCGTGGAGTTCCCCCTCATGATTCATACCAAACACCTGTCGGCAATGCTTGTCACTCATCGCGAAAGGAAAAAACACATTTTTCCTTTCCCGATGAGCAGGCTGGCTCCCGCGACAGGGCTGGCAGGTGTAAAATCTCGCCGATAACAGCGGCGAGATTGACACAATATCGCAGTCACCTACTGTACAAACACGCATGCGCAGAACCAATGCAAAAGATCAGACAATAGAGAAGTTGACCAAAGGGTGACAGTAAAGAGCTGAAAAACCACATGATTTGGTGAAAGTTGGATGAAAAAGTCCTGCCGTGTGTATGCTTAGTTTACGGCCAACGCCCTTTGTACAAAAATCCACGGGAAAGTTTGTATAAAGTCCTATCGGGTGTATGGGCCTTTACAGTGAACAGTCCTAAAAATATGCACCGTCACTGTACTAACACCGGCTGTGAAGGGGTTAAACATCTAGGGCGACCAAAGTGTTAACTGTGTGCCTAGCCAGTTTGTGTATACAGTGTGGTGCTTCCACTAAGGGAAGAAACCGATCCTAGTGTCTGCCTTGCAGAGACACAGGGTCGAGCCCTTCCCCCCCGTCAGAACCGAGATATGCCTTGTTTATATAAGGCATATCTCAGTTCTCTGCGTTTTACCAGCAATCTGTGGGTGCCGGAGGACATGGAGTCCCCAGGACCCACAAATGAGCTTGTGCTGTGAATCATAGCAGAAGCGCCATGCACGCGCCCCTTGCAAGGGCAAATGCAGAATCACATTATATATATATGTATATGATTTTGCCTACAGCTGCCGCCCTGGAGTGGTAAAAAATACTTGAGGGTGGTCAGCAAGTATTTAAGGCAAAGAATGTTTAAGCATTAGTATCCCCCCTCACCCCACATTTCACTTGCCATTCTTCATTTGATCCAGCTCCTTGCCTGTCTGCAGCTCTTCTCTCCCTTTATGAGGCAGTGGAAGAACTTGGCTCCCACTTCTGTCTATAAAAAAAATAGTGACAAGGGAGCAGGGGGTGAGGCCAATTCCTGCTGTCTGTGTCAATAGCAGAGAGCCCACATGAGTACCCCCATAGAAAGCAGCTTCTATGGCGGTAAGGGGGGGTGGAGTCAGGAGTGATGCCTGGGGACCTGAGAAGAGGAGGATTGGGACTGCTCTGTGCATGACACAGGGGAGCCAAAGGCGGCACAGGGGAGCCGAAACGGCACAGGGGTATAGTGGATAGCACTCTCGCCTAGCAGTAAAAAGGGTCACTGGTTCGAAACCCAACGACACTACCTGCCTGGCGTTTGTATGTTCTCCCTGTGCCTGCGTGGGTTTCCTCTGGGTACTCTGGTTTCCTCCCACACTCCAAAGACATGCTGGTAGGTTAATGGGCTTCTGTCCAAAATTGGCCCTGGTATATGAATGCGAGTTGGGGACCTTGGTTTGTGGGCTCCTTGAGGGTAGGAACCAATGTGAGTGTGCAATGTATGTGTGGAGCGCTGCGTAAAACTGACGGTGGGTACCTTAAATAGGGATAATTGTAGACAGGCACCCACACTCACTTAGGTTGAACTGGATGGACTGGTGTCTTTATTCAACCTTACTAACTATGTAACTATGAAGCTGAATGACGAGACTGAACTGGAGTGTATAATAGGATTTTTATAACAGCTTACCTGTAAAATCCTTTTCTTTGAAGTACATCACGGGACACAGAGCCATAGTAGTTACTATGTGGGTTATAGGCCACCTTCAGGTGATGGACACTGGCACGCCCTAAGACAAAATGTGCCTTCCCTATATATCCCCTTCCACTACTGGGAGTACCTCCGTTTTGTAGCCAAGCAATACACGTGTATACCAAAGAAGGGAGGGACCTCTGTGTCCCGTGATGTACTTCAAAGAAAAGGATTTTACAGGTAAGCTGTTATAAAAATCCTATTTTCTTATTTTACATCACGGGACACAGAGCCATAGTAGTTACTATGTGGGATGTCCCATAGCAATGGCAACTGAAGGGAGGGAGACAACAAAAAAGTAGGGCATTAAGAGACTACAGGACTCATACTGCAGCCTGCAGTACACTGCGCCCAAAGGCAATATCCTCATGACCTTTTACATCGATTTGATAGAATCCGGTAAATGTATGGACTAAAGACCAAGTTGCAGCCTTGTAGATCTGAGCCATGAAGGCCTGGTGATACACTGCCCAAGAAGCACTAACAGCCCTGGTGGAGTGCCCTTTAACACGAAAAAGAGGAATTTTCCTCTTTAGACCATAAGCTTGAACAATCACGTGACAAATCCATTTGGCAACTGTAGATTTTGATGCTGCCTGTCCTCTTTTAGGACCTTCTGGCAATACAAACAAAACATTTGTTTTGCAAATCTGAGCGGTCATCTTTAAATAGACCTTGACCGCTCTCACTACATTAAGAGAATGTAGTGACCTCTCTTCCACAGACCGAGGTTCTGGAAAAAAAGAAGGGAGAACAATATCCTGGTTTAAAAGAAAACCTGTTACTACCTTCGGTAGGAATTTAGGACGAGGCTGCAATACCACCTTATCCTTATGAATAATCAAATATGGCCCTTTACAAGAAAGAGCCGCCAATTCTGATACTCTTCTGGCAGAGGATATGGCAACCAAAAAAATTATCTTCCTCGTCAAAGGAACCAAGGGAATATCCCGTATAGAGTCAAAAGGCTGTTTCTGTAAAGCCGACAAGACTAAATTCAAATCCCAAGGGTTCAGGGGTGTCTTGACGGGAGGATTAATCCGAGTTACCCCCTGAATAGAGTTACAAACCAGAGAGTGAAAAGCAAAAGGCCGTTGAAACAATACTGACAAGGCTGAGACCTGGCCCTTGATAGTACTCAAGGCCAGCTTAATTTCCAATCCCATCTGCAGGAATTCAAGGATCCTACCTATGACATACTTTCTGGGGTGCCAACCCCTGAATTCACACCAGGAGACATATACCTTCCAAAAACTCTATAGTATATGACTCTGGAGGCCGGCTTCCTAGCATTAACCAAAGTAGACACTACTGAAGGAGACAACCCACGGTTCTTTAGAATGTGGGTTTCAATAGCCAAACCGTTAAATTTAGCGTTTGTAAGGTAAGATGGAATACCGGACCTTGTGCGAGAAGGTCTAGCCACAGCGGCGGGGTCCAAGGATCCCCTATCGCCATCTTTATGATCTTGGCAAACCACGATCTTCTGGGCCATGCTGGGGCCACCAAAATCACCTCCTTCCCTTTCTGCTTGATCCTGCGAAGGCGGCACGGAAGCAGCAGAACCAGAGGAAACACATAGATCAGTGAAAACTGATCCCATAGAAAGACCAAGGCGTCTGTTCCGCATGCCAGTGGATCCCTTGTCCTTGACACAAAGTTGTCGACCTTGTTGTTGAATCTGGACGTGAACAGATCCAAGTCCAGAACACCCCATCTTTGACATATCGACAGAAAGATGTTAGGGTGAAGAGACCATTCTCCCGGAAACAATTGTTGGCAACTCAAGTAGTCCGCCTGCCAATTTTCTATCCCTGGTATGAAAATCTCCGATAGGCAAGGAATGTTGTTTTCTGCCCAAGCTAGAACATGACTCACCTCTTTTTGGGCTGCACTTCTCGTGCCCTCTTGGCGATTGATGTAGGCCACAGCTGTGGCATTGTCGGATTGAATCCTGACAGGAAAATTTCGTAATCTGAGCGTCCAGGCCTCTAGGGCCAGATGAACTGCCTGAATTTCTAGAATATTGATGGGCAAGGTCCTTTCGGACTTGGACCACTTCCCCTGAACAGATGCCTCTTCCAGGACTGCTCCCCAGCCTAGAAAGGATGGCATCCGTTGTTACCACTTTCCAGGATACTGGTAAAAAGGATTTCACCTGTTGAAGGCTGTTGGATATCAAACCACCAATTGCAGGCTCTGACGCACCTCGGGGGATAAGCGCATTGGAAAGTCCAAAGCCTTCTTGTTCCAAGTCGACAGAATATGGTTTTGCAGCCGTCTTGAATGAAACTGCGCATAAGGAACGGCCTCGAAGGAGGCCACCATCTTTGCTAACAATTTCATGCAAAGCCGAATGGAAGGATTTCTCTTTGTTTTGACAAGCCGAATTCAGCTCCTTTATGGAACAGATCCTTCCCTGGGTAAGAATACCTTCTTTTGAACGGTATCTATGATCAGCCCGAAGTACTGCAATTTCCTTGATGGTTTTAAGGAGGATTTTTCTAGGTTGAGTTTCCAGCCTATTAATTCTAGGTAACTCACGGCTGAGACTAAATTTTGGTTTAGACAGGTGACTGACTGATTTACTAAGAGCAGATAGTCTAGGTAGGCTAGAATTGTTATACCCTGAGCCCTTAAGCTGGCTAAAGGAGGGGCCAGGATCTTTGTGAACACTCGAGGTGCGGTGGCTAGACAGAAAGGCAGAGCCACAAACTGAAAATGACAATTTTCTACCTCGAAGCGTAGAAATTTCTGATGAGCGGGAAAAATTGGCACATGGAGATCTTTGATATCGATCGATGCCAAAAATTCTCCTACTTGTAGAATAGAGACAACCGATCGGATTGACTCCATGCGAAAGGAACGGATGGATATTCAAGTGCTGGTTTAGATCCTTGAGATCTAAAATGGGTCTTACCTCCCAGGTTTGGTTTTGGTACCGTGAAGTGGTTTGAATAAAACCCTGATCCCTGCTCTTCTGTGGGTACCTCTGATAACACTTTCAGAGACCAGAGATGATCCAGAGCCAGAAAGAGAAACTTCCTTTTCCCTGGATCTCTGGGAACGCTTGATCTTAAAAAAACAGGGAGTCGGGAATTCTAGTTTGTAACCTAGAGAAATTGAGGAAGCCATCCATCTGTCCTGATCATGCTCCTGCCAGATCTTTGAAAAGTGTAGAATCCTTCCCCCCACCCGAGCGAGCGGGGGCGCCCCTTCATAAGGAGGCTTTAGTATTTTGCTTTGCGGGTTTCCTGCCCCAAGTCCTCTTTTGGCCCTGGGACTGCCCTTGAGGTCTCTCTCTTGAACCCGACGGTGGAGGCCGTCGAGACTGCCTGGAGGCAGATGCTCCTGGCACTGGAGAAGATACAGGTTTAAAAAGGAAAAAAAGTTTAAACTTCTTTTTTACTGGTAAAAAAAAGAACTTTTTCCATTAGAAATTCTTTGGATATACTTATCCGGAGCGTCTCCAAACAACCGTTCCCCGTGAAATGGGAAACTGGCCAAGAGCTTTTTACATGGCGCTTCGGCTGACCAATTTTTCAACCATAGGACTCTGCGCATAATTACCAGCCCCAGCATATGCCATGAGGCTTGAATAATAGCATCTTTCATAGCATCCACTGTGAAACACAGTGTCTCTGATATGCCAGCCATCTGCTGGGCCTGCTGATCAGGACTAATTTTGAGTACCTCTACAAACTGGTCCTTTATGGACTGAGATACTCCAATCGCCGCAAGAGCCAGCTGAACGACTGAACATGCAAGAGCAATGTTGTTCTTAAAAAGAAAACGCCAACTTTTTATCTGTTGGATCCTTCAACATTTGCGCATTATCTACAGGACAAATCAGGTTTTTGTTTACCGAGGATATAGCAGCATCAATTGCTGGAATCCCCCATTTCTTATAGAATTCCTCCTCCATAGGATAAAGTATAGAAAACTTTTTTGGAGGAAAAAAACTGTTTAACTGGGTGCTCCCATTCAGAATACATCAGCATTTTTAGCCATGAATGGATAGGAAAGGTATCAACAGATTGGGGAGGCTTTAGTAATCCTAAACCAGAGGTGGGCTCATCAATAGATTGCGTTACAGGAAGTAAAGAAGTTGAGCGGACCAACTTAGTAAGGGAGTGTACCAACAGTCACCCCTGTGAGGCTGATCCCTCCATATTAGGATCTTCGAAAGAGGAGTCATCAGCCTCTTCCTGATCCTTTGAGAGAACTTCATGATCTCTCGTCCCTTGTTCTTCAGCATGAGGGTCCCGAGCAATGGACGGGGATCTTCTATGCTTGGGCCCACTGTGGGAAGCAAATAAAGCATCAATCTTCTGTTCCAAACTTAAAATGGTAGAAGGAAAAACCTCCTGAGTGATATATATAAGGGCTGAAGGGTCCCGAGCTGCTGCAACACCAGTACCCCCTGACGGCTCACTCTGATCGGCCACATCAATCTCAGAGGATGCCATTGTTTTAGACATGGATTTAGGTTGTCGTGAAACAATCGTGAAACCCTTTAAGGTGTTCCTTGTCCCCCTTCTGCTCAGAGCCTGATGCACAAAGCAGAGGCACTACCAGAAGGAATGCATACACTGCTAGGTCTATAGTCCAGCACAACTGCTGCTATTAATGCCCAGCCTGATGCAGCAGTAAAAAAATGTGTCAAAGGAAATGCCTGTGTCACCAAACCTGTTAATGCCACCTCTTTGTTCTTGTGTCACTTTACGGCCTACAGTAACACACACAGTGTGCTTTTAAAAACTTGCCTCCTCGGGTTTGGGCGTTGGAGAACGCTGACGCCGATAAGCCCCGCCCCCGTGTTGCCTACGGCTCCTCCCACATTTTTAAAAGTAAGGGTTTTTGCGTGCGAGCGGCGGACCTACCGAGAGACAGCAAGGCGCGAGGGGGGGAAGAGTTTGCGCTAGTGCCTGTCTTTTTCTTAAAAAAAAAACACTGAGTGCTCCTTCCTCACGAGGGGGAGGCTGTCAGCACAGGGAAAAAACCCCCCTCAAGCTTGCCGGAGGTCCTGCTGTCCGGCTGGAGGAGGAGGAAGCTTTTCAGCTCTCTGACACAGCACTGTTTCCAGCATGAGGGGGTCCGTGCTCAATACAGCCCCCAGTGGTTACACATAGGTATGACAACATATTACTGATTTTAAAGGAGACAGATTTTTTTTTTAAACAGCACAGCATAGTAAGGAGGAGGGAAGCAGTGTTTTAAGCAGATTTATATTTCAGACCCCTTTCACATGGGCTATCCAATCAGGTCCGCAGTTTTTCAGGTGGACCTGATCAGACCCTGCATTGTCCTCTATGGAGCGGTGGATGTCAGCAGACATGTCATCCGGTCCGCCCAAAACAGACAAACGGTGGTCCTATTTTTCTTGCGTTCGGCAGATTAGATGGAAATAAACAGGTTGCCCGTTTCCATCCAAGTGCACCATAGAGGAGAGCGAGACCGTCTGCTCTGCATAGTGGAGCGGACACAGACCGGTCATCCGCCTGCTCAGCCTTGCAATCTACTACCACTTTAAAATAAAAAGTAGATAAGGGTAAGGCATCAAGAAAGAAGAAATCTCTCCAAAGTAAATTTCCATCTTAGGCCCCTTTCACACATGTGGACCATTCCATTCATCAGTTCATTAAGACCCCTTTCACACTGGGGCGCTTTGCAGGCACTACGGCGCTAAAAATAGCACCTGCAAAGCACCCTGAAAGAGCTGTTCCTGTGTCTCCAATATGAGGGCTTTCACACTGTCGGATTGAATCCCGACAGGAAAATTTCGTAATCTGAGCGTCCAGGCCTCTAGGGCCAGATGAACTGCCTGAATTTCTAGAATATTGATGGGCAAGGTCCTTTCGGACCATTGGTGCGCTGGCAGGATGCTAAAAAAAAAAAAAAAAAAAAAAAAAAAAAAAAAAAAAAGTCCCACTAGCAGCTTCTTTGGAGCGGTGAAGGAGCAATGTGTATACCGCTCCTGCCCATTGAAATTGCTGCCGGCAAAGCGCTGCTGCGGGTGGTTTAACCCTTTCTTGGCCGCTAGCGGGGCGGCTTTCACCGCCCCCCCCCCCCCCCCCCCCCAGCGCAGCGAAATTGACTGTAAAAATAGCGGTGCTTTACCGCTGACGCACCCACCGCCCCAATGTGAAAGAGAACTTGCGTTTTTTTAAAGGGAAAAAAAAAAAAAAGGAAGAAGGGATGAAGTTTACATCAGTTTCCCATCAGTTTTTTTTCACATCCACTACTAATGCAAAAACAAAAAAAAAAAAAAATAGAACAAAAATAGGGCTTTCATCCATTTCAAAAAACAGAGGTTGGCAGATGCAAATGTAAATAGATGATCATCCATTTACATCCGTTTCCATAGAGATTCATTGATGTCCATTTTTTATCCATGATAAAAAAAAAAAAAAAACACGGACAAGATGGTCTGCACGCGTGAAAGGGACCTTGAAGAGCTGTCATAGAAACGGGCATCCCAAGAGTATTTGCCCTCACCTAATGATGATAACTAAATTTTTTGGATTTCCCCTTATATCAGTGGTCTGCAAACCGTGGCCCTTTGCATGCCTTTTTTCGGCCCTCGAAGCACTATTACTCCCACTGACTCCAACAACTGTGCACTATTCCTCCCACTGTCAATACCAAAGAAAGGGAATAGCTTACTCCCTCTAGACACAGTCCATCTCCCCCACCCCCCCACCCTAAAGACTGAAGCACAGTAAACCATACCTTTCCTTAGAAAGTTTTGCAAGCCCTGCCTTATTTTCTGTGTCTGTGACAATGTTATCAGAACAGAGAGTGTGAATCTCCGAAGCAGGGACAAATACAAAATTGACCGGGGTTCTAACTGTTCTCTACTCCTTCCAAAATAAAATAAAAAGCTTAAAAAAAAAAAAAAAAAAAAAATTTTTATGTTGGCCTGCCAAAAAACAAGATTCTAAGCAAAAATCAGTTTGTGCGAAATTTGCCATTTGATTTGTTTGTACACAAGGAAAGCGACGGTTGTACAAGTCAACTAAGTGAAAAAATCATCCTACAACCTGTGCAATGCATAGTTGATACAAGTTAGTCCAATTTTCTTTAGATTAGATCAGCATTAAAAAATGGAATTGTAAAGCTGAACTCAAGGTAAATATTTTAGAACATAGTTACAGCTGGAGAAAACAGATTAGGGCAATGATTTCCAGCTTCTACAGGAAAGCTACAAGAATGGAATATGCATACTTACATTGCTCTAAACTATGCAAAAAACATTTCTAGTATTCAGCTTTAATTATTCTTTTTCACGGTGACATTCACGTTTGTTGTCTCCCTCAATTTTATTAAAATTATTGCAACAAAAAAGTTTTCCCACTCACAGGACTATCCAATTGATTTTTTTTCAGGCTCCATTCAAAAGAAAAAAAAACAAAAATTTAAAATGTTTCCCAGCTGTAAAGTTGCTGGACACTTTTACGTTTTATGCCCTCATGCACACAGGCTGTTAAAAAAACGTTATGAAAACGCCAGTATCTTTGCAGTGAATTTTTTTAACTTTTTTCAGCTTTTTTCAGCGTTTTTGCAATAGCGTTTTTTAGCGTTTTTGAGCGTTTTTCCGCGTTAGCGTTTTGAGCGTTTTTGAGCGTTTTTCAGCGTTTTTGAGCGTTTTTCAATGTTGAAGTTGAATGAGTTGAAGTCTGCTTGTTACAGCGATTAAGTAATACAGCCACCACATCCAAGGACTGGTGTCAATAGAATTAAATCTGTCTTCTTAGGTTTAGATACACTTTAAAAGGTATAGTCTGCCTTTTTCCCATCCATGTAAACCAGCAATCCATAAATCGCATATTGATCCCTTCACTGTGTGTACTTTAAATCTAAATCACCTGAAGGAAACTATACGGTAAAAAACAAAAATTTGTATTTCAATGAACCTCCTTACCGGTTTTGCTCCTCTAATTTGGCCAGTAATTCAACCTCATCTGGACTCAATTGCACCGGAGAAGACGGGGAAAGTGCTGGAGTAGATAGAGTGGTCGACGACGATGTAGTGTGTAACGAGGCTGATGGACTCGCCACCTGACTTGCCATTTGACTGACAGTTTGTGATACTGTGTTCTTCACCCATGAGAGAGTAGAACTCAGTTTTTCTGCAACCTTGTCTGTCGCCACCTGAAAGCCAAGGGAGGGGAAAGAGTTTAGAGAAGCGTTTCAGTTTTGTTTTTAGATCATTTACGCTTCATCAGTTACTGAGCAAATCACCTAAGCAAATTGTAAAATTAAATAAAAGCCACAGCTGGTCTGGCCAACAATAAGAAAAGCCTAAATACCATTGCATTTACCAAGACAAAAAAAAAAAAGTAGCAAGCAATATGGTATACATTGATATGTCACACTCATTTGAAAAGTAAACATAATTGTTTGCATATGTCACTGGGAAACAGAGTGCGAATAGGGAAATCTAACTGTAATAAAACACTTGTAGGTAAAGGTGAACCCAAGGAGCCCTTAACCTCAGCACACACTGTACACAATCCTCAACCAAAGTTCCAGGTCCTAATTCTTGCAGGAACCCACAACATATCACAATGCAGTGCACTCAGTGAAGCACAAACACATACAAAAATGCAAAACTGATCTTGGAAAAACCTGAAATTCCAATTCGAAGGCTTCATTCATACCTGAGCATCACGAATTTGAGTTTGTTTTTTTTCAGGCATTTTGAGAGCGTTCATATGCGCTTTTTGAGCTTTTGTGTGAAGCGTTTTTTTTAAACTTTGCCTTTTTTTTTTTAATTAGCCAATAGAGAAAAATATGTTTCATCATTTCTTGCTATGTTTTTTAGCTGTTACATCACTTTTTTACTTTTTTTGTAAGAGGCTAATAAATAATAAAAAAATGCTGCAGAACTTTGAGCTTCAGGTGACTTGTAGTTAACATGTGAACCATCTCCATAGAGAAGAAATTTTTTTTTTTTTTCCTCCTCCAGTGTTTTGGAGCTTTGGGCTTCAAGCTACAAAACAGTGAGGTGTGAATGGGGCCTAAAGCGTAATACAGAATGTAACTGGTTTAGTGTTTACTCTAATAAAGTTAAAGTGGAACATCACTCTCCCTTATTTATTTTTAATCTTCATGCTGCATTAGTAAATAGATAGGAAAGTACAGTGCGTACAGTGAATCCGGAAAGTTCACACAGCGCTTCACTTTTCCACATTGTCGTTTTACAGCCTTATTCCAAAACACAAACACAATTTTATATTATCCATTTACTTTATGATCGTGCACTTTAATGTTTATAGCGCGGTATGAAATCAGTTTTTTCCTGTATGGAAGAGTGGCCAGACAGAAGCCACTCAGTAAAAAAGGCACATGACAGCCCACCTGGAGTTTGCCAAAAGGCACCTGATGGACTCAAACCTTGAGAAACAAAAATTCTCTGGTCTGATTAAACAAAGATTGAACTGTTTGGCCTGAATGGCAAGCATCATGTCTGCAAGAAACCAGGCTCTGCTCATCACCTGGCCAACACCATTCCTACAGTGAAGCATGATGGTGGCAGCATCATGTGTGGGGATGTTTTTCAGTGACAGGAACTGGGAGACTAGTCAGGACCAAGGGAAAGAGGAATGCAGCAATGTACAGTGACATCCTTGATGAAAACCTGCTCCAAAGCGCTCTGGAGCTCAGACTGCGGTGAAGGTTCATCTTTTAACAGGACAACGACCCTAAACACACAGCCAAGGTAACAAAAGGAGTGGCTACAGGACAACTCTGTGAATGTCCTTGAGTGGCCCAGCCAGATCTCAGACTTGAACCAGATTGAACATTTCTCTGGAGAAATCTGAAAACGGCTGTGCACAGACACTCCCCATCCAACCTGATGGAGCTTGAGAGGTCCTGCAAAGACGAATTGGAGAAACTGGCCAAGCTTGTAGCATCATACCTAAAAAGACCAGAGGCTGTAATTAATGCCAAAAGGTGCTTCACAGCCTTTGCTCAATACTTTGTTGAATACTTGTGTATAGTCCCTTGACAAAGTATTCCCACCCCTTTAAATTTTCCACATTTTGTCATGTTACAACCAAAAACGTAAAAATTATTTTATTGGTGTTGTCATCGAAGATAAATGATAAATGGTTTCCTTCCAATTCACATTTATGTGCCACTTTGTGTTGGTCTATCACATAAAATACATTTACGTTTTTGGTTGTAACGTGACAAAATGTGGAAAATTTCAAGGAGTATACTTTTTCAAGACACTCTACATGTGATTTTAAAGCGGAGGTTCACCCACACCGCCAAAAAAAAAAAAAAAATATTAAAAGCCAGCAGCTACAAATACTGCAGCTGCTGACTTTTAATACATGGCCACTTACCTGTCCCGGGGTCCAGCGATGTTGGCAGGCGACGCCGAGAACCCGCTCGGTTCTCGGCAGCTGCTGCCGCCATCCTAGGTGAGGGAATCAGGAAGTGAAGCGTTGCGGCTTCACTTCCCGGTTCCCTACTGTGCATGTGCGAGTTGCGCTGCGTGTCCCAAGTGGTCCCCGCTCTCTCCTGGGAGCTGTGTGTTTCCCAGGAGACAGCGCGGAGGGGACGGGAAGAGGCGTAGACTCCCATGGGAGTCTATGCCGGAAGTGGGTGCAAATACCTGTCTTAGACAGGTATCTGCACCCCCCTCCCCCCTGAAAGGTGCCAAATGTGACACCGGAGGGGGGGAGGGTTCCATTTTTGTGTGGAACTCCGCTTTAATTTCTAACCACTTACCCACCGGGCAAATTCCAGCACTCCTCGCCTACATGTAAAAATCTTTTTTGCTAGAAAATTACTCAGAGCATACATACATACATACATACATACATACATAGATACATACATAGATACATACAAACATAATTGTTTTTTTTAGTAGGGACTGTGGGGAATAAAATGGCAGTGTCAGCAACTTTTTTGTCACACAGCACTTACGCAGCAATTTTTCAAACACGATTTTTTTTTGGGGGGGGACAGTAAAATTAGCCCAATTTTTTTTGTAAGCGATAGAAGATAGGCCGAGTAAATAGATACCTCACGTTACGCTTTAAAATTGAGCACACTTCAGGTATTGTTTGATTTATTTTTACTTAAATTTTGGACCACTTTTGTTCCTATTACAAGGAATGTAAACATCCCTTGTAATAGGAATGGTGCGTGACAGGTCCTCTTTATGGAAAGATGTGGGGTCTATAAGACCCCACATCTCTCCACTAGGCAGGAAAGGCTGAGATCAAAAAAAAGAAGAAAAAAAATTTAATTTCATGCTAGATTTACTTATAAAATGCACAGCAACAAAGCCATACAACTGCATTAAAAGCACAAACTTTGGTCACTGCACGCGATTAAAACTCTGAAGCCCTCCTGTCAAGCTAGTCCACATTCAGGAGTCTCGTGTTGAGCTGAAGAGGCAGTCTGCTTCAAGTGATTCAGATTTAGAATACACTTGAATAAAAGTGTACTTTAGATGGGAAAAAATGCTAAAACTGTAATATTACAATAAGCAGAAAAGACAAGTGCTTTGGAAACTAACAACCACGCCAGAATGTCAGGATTCAAGCACAAATAGGAAATTTGCTAAGAATAAGGAGGAGAATAGAATCTGTGCAAAATAAAAATAGTGAACCTGGGATGCCCCCTTCACAAGGTGCCAACAACTATAATAACATAATGATTCCCTATGAGAGCCCTCTTAACTGGTCCAACACAGGTCAGTCCGACTTTGAAAAAAAGGTTCCTGCACTACTTTGGTCCTACTTCAACCCATTGAATCTCAATGAAGACGGACCAAAGTTGAATCCTTGTCCTAGCCATCCGACTTCTGACATCCGACATGGTGATTAGAGCAGCAAAAAGGAATTTATGTCACACTGGGATTGTTTTGAGCAAAAACTTATCTTGTTCATTCAATGGAAGTAGGACTGATGTCACAGGGCAAAGTAGGAGCCGACAGCTGTACAACAGTCATGTCGTAGCAGTGTGAACCCAAGAATCTGCATCTTTTTAACAGACTCAAAGTACTGAAGCCAATGGATCAGCATGACAGACAAGCATCCAACAATGGCACCCTGCAAATTTATCTCAGCATTCATAGTTGTGCCTTGCGGCAAAGCACTTGCTCTATGTGCAGTGTCATTGATGGTTAATGCATTCAAACTCACTACAATGGATATATCGTGCATTAAAGTGCACTGGAGTTGATTTACTAAAACTGGAGAGTGCAAAATCTAGTGCAGCTCTGAATTGAAACCAATCAGCTTTCAGGTTTTTTTGTCAAAGCCTAATTGAACAAGAAAAACGTTAGAAGTTGATTGGCTACCATGGTTAGTCAGGTTGAAAAAAAAAAAAAGACAAGTCCATCTAGTTCAACCATAAAAATAAATATCCTACAATCCCATGTACCCAATCCTATACCTACAGTTGATTCAGAGGAAGCTGCACCAGATTTTGCACTCACCAGTTTTAGTAAATCAACCCCAATGTTTTTAAAAATGGTTATGCATGGTTTTTAATCCATTTTGTTGCATCAACCCATTCACCACAGAGCTTTAACCGCTTCAGCCCCGGAAGATTTTAACCCCTTCCTGGCCAGAGCACTTTTTGCAATTCGGCACTGCATCGCTTTAACTGACAATTGCGCGGTCGCGCGACGTTGCACCCAAACAAAACTGACATCCTTTTTTCCCCACAAATAGCGCTTTCTTTTGGTGGTATTTGTTCACCTCTGCGGTTTTTATTTTCTAAACATTTTCCTCAGTTTAGGCCGATATGTATTCATCTACACATTTTTGGAAAAAAAAAAATTCGCAATAAGCGTATATTGATTGGTTTGCACAAAAGTTATACTGTCTGCAAAATAGGGGATAGTTTTATGGCAATTTTGTTTTTTTTTGTTTTTATTAGTAATGGCCGCGATCTGCAATTTTTATCGGGACTGCAACATTATGGCGGACACACTTGACACTATTTTGGGACCATTGTCAGTTATACAGCAATCAGCGCTATAAAAATGCACGGATTACTGGGTAAATGACACTGACAGGGAAGGGGTTAACCACTAGGGGGCGATGAAGGGGTTACGTGTGTCCTAGGGAGTAATTCTAACTAGGGGGGGGAGATGGGCTTCAACTCACATGACAGCAATCACTGCTCCAGACGACGGAGCAGTGATCTGTCATGACACAAGGCAGAACGGAGAAATGTTACTTGATCACTTCCCCATTCTGCGGCTCCGTGACACGATCGCCGGGAGACCGGCGGAAATTCAGTCTGCCGGACATTGAGTCCACCGGTCCCGCAGGCAAGGTCACGCTGTACGTGGCAGGCGCACGCGCCTGCTATCCCCACCTCTTAAAGAGGCCGTACAGGTACGCCCATTTGCCCACCGCTGCCATTGTGCCGATGTATATCGGGGTGCAGCGGTCGGCAAGTGGTTAATCAGATTAACACATGCCATATGCATGGGAAAAAAAAGTTGCAGAATGATAACTTGGAGGTATTCTGTACACAGATGGAGTACAGAAACGCCCCCAGAAATGCAATTTTCTGCTTGTGTGATTGGCTCACGGAATTTCCCAGAAGTCTGTACCAAGGTATAAATGAAATTTTGGGCCTCCTAGCAGCCTCTGAAAACATTTCATTTTTGGCGAGGTACTGCCAAAGGGTTACTCTTGTCTAACAGGATGTAAACCCTGTCACTTTCCTCATTAGAACCCTGCAAGTGTAGCAGCTGAAAATATAAAGTCACTCCCATTCACATTCATTTGACACATCGACAAAAAAAAAAAAAAAAGGTATTTCTTCAGAACAAAAAAGTAGGAATTCTGCAACAAAGTTAGTTAAAATCCTTGCAATGTACATAGATCACCCAGAGGGGAATGTTTTTTTGCTCAACAAAAAGGAGTTATTCTGTGAGGCTACTTTCACACGGAGGCATTTTTCAGGTGTTTTAGTGCTAGAAATAGTGCCTGTAAAGTGCCTCCCATGCATCCCCAGTGTGAAAGCCAGAGTGCGTTCACACTGGGGCAGTGTGCTTGCGGGATGTTAGAAAAAGTTCTGCAAGCACCATCTTTGGGGCAGTTAGGGGGCAGCGCTCCTAAACCGCCCCTGCCCATTGAAATAAATGGGCAGTGCTGCCGAAGCGCCTGCAAAGCATAACAAAATGGGCTCTTTTAACCCCAAAACGATGGTAAAGCGCCGTTAAAACCAACGCCGCTTTCAGTGCAAAAGTAGCCAAAGGATGAACAGGCTTTTACTGAAAGCAACTCTTTCAGAGGGTAATAATTAAAGTGTTGCTAAGCCCAGTACCCTGCATTTATTTTAGTAAATATAAACTGCCAAATACAGTCTACAGGATATAGCACTCGTGACTATAATCAGTGTCCGGCCAAGCACTGGTTAAAGTTTGTAGGAGTTTTCATTTTCCTCTGACTGTCCTATGAGGCTGCATGACCCCTGACCCTCCGGACAGTGCCGATGAGCCCTGTGCTGATCACATGACCATGCCAAAAAAAAAAAAAAAACCACCACACCCCTCTAGCAATACACACCAAACTGAGCATGTGCAGTGACTCCAAAAGGCTGTCTTATCAGGAGATGGATTGGGGACAGTGGAAGAAGGGGAGGATCAGAAAAGATGGGATCAAACAGCCTTTTTACACAATGCAGAGGATTAACCCCTTAGGTTCTACAGCAAGTATAACAAGCATGCTTCACTGCATATGCAAACTCATTTAAAGTGTTACTAAACCCACAACAGTAAAAAGATAAAAAGCTTAGGACTACTCAGAGAAAGCAGCAGGTTTATACTTACCTCCAGCTGTTTGCTGAGACTCCAAGTCACGTTTATACAGAAGAAACTGCTACACCCCATTAGGACCAATGAATAAAAGAAAAAAAAAAAAGAAGTTTACTTAGCCCTCAGTTTGCACATCTGCCATGATAGGTTTCACATGAAGAGGGCTTAACTGCTTGCAGCTCCTCTGGTGTGTTCAAGGTGTCCTATCATTTACTTCTCTGGTTCCCCATGCCCACCTCTAGTCATTGTAGAACACAGTAGTGACTTAAACCTCGTACACACGATGGGATTAATCGGACGAATAGTCAGTTTTTCTTTGAATGCTAGTCTCATATCGAAAATGAAAAGTGTACTATAGTTAAGGCACAAGTCCACTTTTGTTAAGAAAAAAAAAAAAAAAAAAAAAACAACCACACATTCCCTCCTGGGTGACCTACAGTGGGGACGGAAAGTATTCAGACCCCCTTACATTTTTCACTCTGTTATACTGCAGCCATTTGCTAAAATACTTTAAGTTTTTTCCTCATTAATGTACACACAGCACCCCATATTGACAGAAAAATACAGAATTGTTGACATTTTTGCAGCTATATTAAAAAAGAAAAACTGAAATATCACATGGTTCTAAGTATTCAGACTCTTTGCTGTGCCACTCATATATTTAACTCAGGTGCTGTCCATTTCTTCTGATCATCCTTGAGATGGTTCTACACCTTCATTTGAGTCCAGCTGTGTTTGATTATACTGATCTGACTTGATTAGGAAAGCCACACACCTGTCTATATAAGATCTTACAGCTCACAGTGCATGTCAGAGCAAATGAGAATCATGAAGTCAAAAGGAACTGCCTGAAGAGCTCAGAGACAGAAGTGTGGCAAGGCACAGATCTGGCCAAGGTTACAAAAAAATTTCTGCTGCACTTAAGGTTCCTAAGAGCACAGTGGCCTCCATAATCCTTAAAAAGAAGACGTTTGGGACGACCAGAACCTTTCCTAGAGCTGGCCGTCCGGCCAAACTGAGCTATTGGGGGAGAAGAGCCTTGGTGAGAGAGGTAAAGAACAACCCAAAGATCACTGTGGCTGAGCTCCAGAGATGCAGACGGGAGATGGGAGAAAGTTGTAGAAAGTCAACCTTCACTGCAGCCCTCCACCAGTCGAGCTTAATGGCAGAGTGGCCCGACGGAAGCCTCTCCTCAGTGCAAGACACATGAAAGCCCGCATGGAGCTTGCTAAAAAAAAAAAAAAAAAAAAAAAAAAAAAAAAAAAAAACACACCTGAAGGACTCCAAGATGGTGAGAAATAACATTCTCTGGTCTGATGAGACCAAGATAGAACTTTTTGGCCTTAATTCTAAGCGGGACGTGTGGAGAAAACCAGGTACTGCTCATCACCTGTCCAGTACAGTCCCAACAGTGAAGAATGGTGGTGGCAACATCATGCTGTGGGGGTTCTTTTCAGCTGCAGGGACAGGACGACTGGTTGCAATCGAGGGAAAGATGAATGCGGCCAAGTACAGGGATATCCTGGACGAAACCTTCTCCAGAGTGCTCAGGACCTCAGACTGGGCCGAAGGTTTACCTTCCAACAAGACAATGACCCTAAGCACACAGCTAAAATAACGAAGGAGTGGCTTCACAACAACTCCGTGACTGTTCTTGAATGGCTCAGCCTGAGCCCTGACTTAAAGTGGATGTAAACCCAATGTCATCCTTTCTAAACTACTGCCATGGGGGTTATCTATAAGGATATACATGCCTCCTGCATGTATCTTTACCTGTCAAATGTCTCCCCTCTGTCCGTTATTAGACCCGAAAAACTGCATATTCTGTGGGTGGGTCTGTTGTCTGGAGCTCGTGGGTGGAGTTGTGGTGTCAGTAGATTCCCCGCCCACCTCTACACTCCCCTTGTCAATATGCATTTTCTCCTGTTTATTTCTAACACGTAACTTCTGCTGAACTTCTGCTATGATCTCTAACATCCAGTGAAAAGACAGGAAAGTAACCACATGACTTCAGCATGCCAAATCATGCTGAGGTGTGGAACAGCCAATCCTAGCAGAGCTGCTGAAGAAAGGAGTGGGGGAGGGAATTAAAAAATAATGCATGTCTTAGGCTGTCACTCACAACAAGGGGGAGGATTTGACAAAGTTTTTCTCAGTTTGTGAAGATTTTTCTCACTGAATAAAAGAGGATTGCTCAGAGATGGATTAACGTGGATTAACGTGTGGCAAGACTGGGCTCAAATGATAGGAAATCTCTACAGTATGATAAAAAAAAAAAAAAAAAAATTCAGGTTTACATCCACTTTAAACCCAATTGAGCATCTCTAGAGAGACCTAAAAATGGCTGTCCACCAACGTTTACCATCCAACCTGACAGAACTAGAGAGGATCTGCAAGGAGGAATGGCAGAGGATCCCCAAATCCAGGTGTGAAAAACTTGTTGAATCTTTCCCAAAAAGACTCATGGCTGTATTAGATCAAAAGGGTACTTCTACTAAATACTGAGCAAATACTTAGGACCATGTGATATTTCAGTTTCTCTTTTTTAATAAATCTGCAAAAAATGTCAACAATACTGTGTTTTTCTTTCAATATGGGGTGCTGTGTGTACATTAATGACGGAAAAAAAGAACTTGGATGATTATAGCAAATGGCTGCAATATAACAAAAAGAGTGAAAAATTGAAGGGGGTCTGAATACTTTCCATCCCCACTGTATGTACATTACAAGGATTATAACAACCTTTGTTGCAGATTCCTACCTTTTCTTATGCTGAAGAAATCCATGTGTGTTTGTCTGTGCCTCTGTACTGAGTGTGTCTAATGAGAGTGGTTTCATAATTAACTGTCAGGTGTGCAGCTGTAGGGCACTAAAGAGGAAATCTGCATCCCTTTAGACGTGCTCCTATTGAAAGTATCTCTCCAAAAATGACATTGTTGTTGCAGGGGATGCCTGAAATATGACTGGTATCTTAGGCAGACATCTGGTAAAATTGGTGAGCCAATCACACAAGCAGAAAATGTTTCTGGGGAGTGGTCAGTACACATTCTGTGTACAGAACACCAGGTAGCCATATTGCAATGCATTCTCAGAAAATTACAGTGGCTGCAGATTGATAAGGGAAAGATAATTCTTAACATTCAATTACAATATGATGATTAGTGTCGCAAATATGCGCTATATTTTTTTATTTGCCATTTTTTTCCCCACTAAACTGGAGTTATCCTTTAAGAAAATTCTCGTACAACAGAATAAAAATTCTAGAGTAATGTGCTGTAGTGTAATTTTTGCAACGTAAATATTTGCCAGCAGACCAAGGATCAGCACAAGGTGGCGTCCAAACGGTTTAGTTTATTGCATGATCACAACACAAAAAGGTGCAATGTTTCGGAGTCACACAGGACCCCTTCGTCAGGCATGTGATCAGGTAGTGTCTTTTTGAATGACAACTGTACTGTTTAAAAAAGAAAATCTTGCAATCTGGTATTGTACGTGAACATTTTTTGTGCTTGTCCCACTGGATAATAATCGAGTGAACTGTCATAATTGCCTCTCAAAAGCAGTGTACGAATGATCAGATTATCGTATGATCGATTTGAAAGCTCAAACTTGAATCCATGTTCTGATTTCAATGGGCTTTTACAGTCTCAGTGTAAAAAGCTCAATAAACATGAACTGGGTTAGGATTGGAATCTAAAAACTGCAGCAAGACATTGTCATATCGCAAGCCCTGTGTGTTTTCTTCCATGTGCACAGAATGTAAATACATGATGCAGGAGGGCTGAAAATAGCAGCTTTGGTTTCTGCTGGGCATTTGCATCTGCAGTATCATTGATATATAGCTCTGTAAAAACTCAAAGCCAGCAACATGCTCGATTTCATTTTAGCCTAGGTTCACACTTGGTGCCTCCAAAAAATCATCCTGCATTTGTCATGCATCTTTACCTGATGCATTTTCATGCTTCATTTTTTTATTTTTTTTTTTTAAATGGGAGGGAAAAAAACAAAAGCAAAAAAAAAACAGACTGGTTGTCAAGCACAGCATTGCCAACAATACAGCAAAAACACATGTACATGTGCTTTTTATTTGCTCCTATTGAAGTCTATAGGGCCAAAAAGCACCAATAGAAGCACAAATGCCTTTCCAAAAATTGGACAACACCATGTTGCATTGATGTGAATGGGCACCATAAAAAATGTGATTTCCACTGTCGTGAATTGCAGTACAACGGCAAACGCGCAAAAAAAAAAACACACACACACACACACACACACACACTAGTGTGAACAGAGCCTAAAGTTGATGTGACACAGACTAAAGCCAATTTGTAAATGCTGAAGTAAAGAAAAGAAAAAAAAAAAAAAAGAAGTCTACTCCCGACTAATTATCCAGGGTCTTTTTTTTTTTTTTTTATATATTCCTTAACTTGCTCTGGGAGAACCAAACATGGAATCTGGTAGCAATGTGTAAGCACTTCACATTTATATGCTCTACTATTAGGCTACTTTCACACTGAGGTGCTTCACAGGCGCTACAGCACTACAAATCGTGCCTGCATAGCGCCTGTACAGAGCCTCCGTCTCTCCAGTGTGAAAGCCCGAGGACTTTCACACTGGAGCGGTGCACTTGCTGGACGGTAAAAAAATTCCTGCAAGCTGCATCTTTGCAGCACTGTATAACCTGCTCCTAAAGCACCCCTGCCCATTGAAAACAATGGGGCAGGGCTGCCAAACCGCCAACGCCCGCCCCAGTGTGAAAGTAGTCTAAGAAGTACCACTATTTCTGTATGGTGAAGATGGAGGGGTGTGTCCTTTTTCTCCTGCAGTGCAACCTCAGCTCTACAGCCCCTTTTTTCTGACAGCTCAGACAAGCTAATAAATTCAGCACTTTGAACAAATGTTGAGAAGAGAAGACTGACAAATAAAACAAATACAACTTACAGTGCCTTGAAAAAATATTCATACCCCTTAATTTTCCACATTTTGTCATGATACAACCAAAAACGTAAATGTATTTTATTGGGATTTTATAGACCAACACAAAGTGCCACATAATTGTGAAGTGGAAGGAAAATTATACATTTTAAAATTTTTTTTACAAATATCTGAAAAGTGTGGCGTGTATTTGTATTCAGCCCCTGAGTCAATACTTTTTAGAGCCACCTTTGGCTGCAATTACAGCTGCAAGTCATTGTGGGGATGTCTCTACCAGCTTTGCACGTCTAGAGAGTGAAATTTTTGCCCATTCTTCTTTGCAAAATAACTCAAGCTCTGTCAGATTGGATGGAGAGCATCTGAACAGCAATTTAATTCTTGCCACAGATTCTCAATTGGATTTAGGTCTGGACTTTGACTGGGCCATTCTAACACATGAATATGCTTTGATCGAAACCATTCTATTGTAGCTCTGGTTGTATGTTTAGGGTCGTTGTCCTGCTGGAAGGTGAACCTCCGCCCCAGTCAAGTCTTTTGCAGACTAACAGGTTTTCTTCTAAGATTGCCCTGCATTTGGCTCCATCCATCTTCCCATCAACTCTGACCAGCTTTGCTGTCCCTGCTGAAGAAAAGCATCCCCACAACATGATGCTGCCACCACCATGTTTCACAGTGGGGGATGGTGTGTTCAGGGCGATGTACAGTGTTAGTTTTCCACCACACATAGCATTTTGGTTTTAGGCCACAAAGTTCCATTTTGGTCTCATCTGACCAGAGCACCTTCTTCCACATGTTTGCTGTGTTCCCCACATGGCTTCTCACAAACTGCAAACGGGACTTCTTATAGCTTTCTTCTTGCCACTCTTCCATAAAGGCCAGATTTGTGGAGTGCACGACTTGGTTGTCTTGTGGACAGATTCTCCCACCTGAGCTGTGGATCTTTGCAGCTCCTCCAGAGTTACCATGGGCCTTTTGGCAGTTTCTTTGAAGAATGCTCTCCTTGTCCAGCCTGTCAGCTTAGGTGAACAACCATGTCTGGGAAAAACTGCACAACTGCAAACCTAGCATTTTCAGATGATGGATTGAAACAGTGCTCCATAACATGTTCAAAGCTTGGGATATATATATATTTTTTTTTTTTTAACCTAGCCCTGCTTTAAACTTCGCTTAACTTTATCCCTGACCTGTCTCATGTTCCTTGGCCTCCATCAGGGTGGATAAAAATGAAGGATTTAAAAAAAAAAAAAAAAATTTTTTTAAAAAAAGGGAAGAATCTGGATTTTTTTACATTTCTACTCCAAAAGCATTTTACTAAAATAAATTTGATAAAAATCAAAAGATAGTTTTATATTTAAGTTACAATAATTTAGTTTATTCAGCACGAAATGAAGCTTAGTTATGTAGCATGAGGGTTTATATTCTGCAATATTTACATTTTTGGTAAACTCATTGAATGAATCCAAGCTCTGCAAGCTGAGATAACATGCACTGCATTGATGAATTGACACAATTTCACAGTAACCATGAGATAAAACAAAGTTCAGGTATATTCCTTTAGCCCATTGTTTTGCAAAACTATGTACACTACAAACTGTATGATTTAATCGGTTCTGATATTGCTGTTTTACTAACCTAACAGCTTATTAGTCTAAATAGGAAACCTTCATTTTGTTTGCAAATATTAAAGATTCTAACTACCATCAAGAATAAGTCCTTATATTTAAAGAGAAAAAATAAAGAATCTGTCATTTCAGATCCATCATGGCAGCGCCTGTTAGCGGGCATCCATGTCCCTCACCTTGTTGTGTCACTGCTGCATCACCAGCCATCCCATTAAAGTGAATGGGGCCGTCAGTGAGTCAAAAGCGGGTCAGAGGAGGAGCCGCTGCAGGACAGAGATGAAAGTTGCTCTTTAAAAATTATGATTTAATGGAGTTTATTTAAATCAAGCCTTTTTACTAGCGATTGAAAATCAGGATTTAAATCAAATCCACCCTGGCCTTTATGATGCTGTTTGTGCACTAAGGTTAACAAACCTCTGAGGGCTTCACAGAACAGCTGTATTTATACTGAGATTAAATTACACACAGGTGGACTCTACTAATTAGGTGACCTCTAAAGGCAGTTGATTCCACTAGATTTCAGTTAGGGTTATCAGCATAAAAGGGGGCTGAATACAAATACATGCCACTCTGCAATGTGCATGCATATCTTATTTGCACAAAGTTTATGGCCATCGATATCATAAGTTAGCACAAGCATACTCCCAATTGAGAAGGAGTGCTGGTTCACACTGATGTAATGTGGGGAACTGCACCACATTCCTGTAGAACTAGCATGCGATTCGAGCCCACTTTGTATGGCTCAAATCACACCGCACACATGAGAAAAAGGTGCATGCACCTTTTATATCGCGCTGGAATCGGAGCATTGACACCCACAGCGCCTCATATGAACGGCGTGCGATTGTGATGGGGGAAACCCACAGCAATCGCTGCACCGCATCAGTGTGAACCGGCACTGCAACTGATTCTTAAAATGTGCACAAAAATATTGTTCCAAACTAGGGAGAGGTGAAAGGGAGGACAAGCAGACGTTCTGCTACATAAGGTCTCATTTGAGGATCAGTGTTATAAAAGTCAATGACTAGAACAGAACACCAATTGCTATAGAGGAGGCTGTGGCTCCATAGATCGTGTCTACAGTAAAAGAAAATGGCTTTAAAAATAAAATACAATTTCCCTTTTATTCAGCAGAATTTAAGCCAAGTCAAATGAAAGCAGCAGTTTTGGGCTGTGTTATGTGATCAGAAAGCAGGTCAGGTTTCTAGTCTCATCTGAGCTGATGAAATTGTAAGAATAGAAATATCCAGAGGCAGAATTCTATCTGAAAATTGCGCAGCAGCCCCCAGGCATGGCGTCTAACTATTCCAGTTAACAAGTAAAAGCAATCTAGCATATACTGCAACTGTGCCAAAATCAGAACTCTAAAATTACTTTAAAGGGTTACTAAACCCACTACAGTAAAATCAGTCTGTTCAGTTGTGCTCATAAGTTTACATACCCTGGCAGAATTTATGATTTCTTGGACATTTTGCAGAGAATATGAATGATGACACAATCTTTTCTTTCACTCATGGTTAGTATTTGGCTGAAGCTATTTGTTATCGATCAGCTGTGTTTACTCTTTTTAAATCACAATGGCAACAGAAACTACCCAAATGTCCCTGATCAAAAGTTTACATACCCTGGTAATTTTGGCCTGATAACATGCACACAAATTGACACAAAGGGGTTTGAATGGCTAATAAAAGTAACAGTGTGTGTGTGTGTGTGTGTATAAAACGTCAATGAATTTCTGGACTCCTGACAGACCCTTGCATCTTTCATCCAGTGCTGCACTGACGTTTCTAGATTCAGAGTCATGGGGAAAGCAAAAGAACTGTCAAAAGTTCGGCGGGAAAAAGTATTTCAACTGTATAAAACAGGAAAGGGATATAAAAAGATATCCAATGAATTGAGAATGCCAATCAGCAGTGTTCAAACTCTAATCAAGAAGTGGAAAAATAGGATTTTTATAACAGCTTACCTGTAAAGTCCTTTTCTTTGACGTACATCACGGGACACAGAGTCATGGTAGCTACTATGTGGGTTATAGGCCACCTTCAGGTGATGGACGCTGGCACTCTCTAAATTAAAAAGTGCACTCCCTATATAACCCCCCCCCCCCCCCCCCCATTGGTGTTTTGTAGCAAAGCAATACACATGTATACCAAAGAAGGGAGGGACCTCTGTGTCCCATGATGTATTTTCAAAAGAAAAGGATTTTACAGGTAAGCCGTTACAAAAATCCTATTTTCTTATCGTACATCACAGAGCCATAGAAGTTACTATGTGGGATGTCCCATAGCAACGCCAACTGAAGGGAGGGAGACACAACAAAGTAGGGCACCAAGAGACTAGAGGACTCATACTGCAGCCTGCAGTACACTGCGCCCAAAGGCAATATCCTTATGATCTTTTACATCTACTTGATAGAATCTGGTAAATGTATGGACTGAAGACCAAGTTGCGGCCTTGCAGATCTGAGCCATGGGAGGCTTGGTGATGCACTGTCCAAGAAGCACTAACAGCCCTGGAGAAGTGCGCTTTAACATGAAAAGGAGGAATTTTCCCTCTTTAAACCATAAGCTTGAACAAACACTTGACGAATCCATTTAGAAATAGTAGATTTCGACGCTGCCTGTCCTCTTTTAGGACTGTCTGGCAACACAAACAAAACATCTGATTTATGAATCTGAGCGGACACTTTCAATAGACTGACCGCTCTCACCACATCAAAAGAATGTAGTGACCTTTCTTCCACAGAACGAGGTTCTGGAAAAAATTAAGACAGAACAATATCCTGGTTTAAATGAAAAACCAATATGGCTCTTTACAAGAAAGAGCAGCCAACTCTGATACAGGGGTGACCCAACTGGAGGATTAATCCGCATTACCCCCTGAAAAGAGTTATGACCCAGATAGTGTGAAGTAAGTGGTCATTGGAGAAAAAAAAAAAAAAAAAAAACAGATAAAGTCAACATATGGCCTTTGATAGTACAGTATTCAAGGCCAGCTTCATTTCTAATCCTATCAGTAGGAATTCAAGGATCCTACCTATGACATATTTCCTGGGGTGCCAACCCCTGGATTCACACCAGGAGCATATGCCTTCCAGATTCTATAGTATATGACTCCGGAGGCCGGCTTCCTAGCATTTAACCAAAGTAGAAACTACTGAAGCTAACAGCCCACGATCTTTTAGAATGTGGGTCTCAATAGCCAAACCGCTAAATTTAGCATTTGTAAGGTAGGATGGAATACCGGACCTTGCGAGTCTGACCATAGCGGTAGGGTCCAAGGGTCCCATACCGCCATTTTTACAATCTCGGCAAACAAAGATCTCCTGGGCCACAAGAATCACCTCCTTCCCTTCTTGCTTGATCCTGCGAGAAGGCGCGGAAGCAGCAGAACAGGAGGGAATGCATTGATCAGTGAAAAACTGATCCCATGGAAAAACAAGGCATCTATTCCGTATGTCATCGGATCCCTTGTCCTTGACACAAAAGTTGTCGATCTTATTGTTGAACCTGGACGCAAAACAGATCCACGTCCGGAACTCCTCATTTTTGGCATATTGACAGAAGATGTCGAGGTGAAGGGACCATTCTCCCGGGAACAATTGTTGGCGACTCAAGTAGTCCGCCTGCCAATTCTCTATCCCTGGAATGAAAATTGCTGATAAGCAAGGAATGTTGTTCTCTCAAGATAGAATATGATTAACCTCTCTCTGGGCTGCATGACTTTTCGTGCCCCCTAGTGATTGAAATAGGCCACAATGCTGTGGCATTGTCGGATTGGAACCTGACAAGACAATTCCATAGTCTGAGCGTCCAGGCCTCCAGGGCCAAGCGTACTGCCCAAATCTCTAGAATATTGATGGGCAAGGTCATCTCCGATTCGGACCATTTCCCTTGGACAGACAATTCTTCCAGGACTGCTCCCCAGCCCAGAAGGCTGGCATCTGTTACCCCTTTCCAGGTAACTGGTAGAAAGGATTTTCCCTTTTTGAAGATTCTTGGATATCAACCACCAATTGAGGCTCTGACGTACTTCGGGGGATAAATGCATTGGGAAGTCAAGAGGTTGGACCTTCTTGTTCCAAGTTGACAGGATACTGTTTTGCAACAGTCTTGAATGAAACTGCACATAAGGAACGGCCTCGAAAGAAGCCACCATTTTTCTCAACAATTTCATGCAAAGTCGAATAGAAGGATTCTTCTTTGATCAACTGAATCAGTTCCCTTAAGGAACTGATCCATATGGTTTTAAAGGAGGATTTTTCTAGGTTGAGAATCCAACCTAGGTATTCCAGGTAGCTGACTGCAGTGACCAAACTTTGGTTTAAAGCAGGCTACCGATTGATCTATCAAGAGTAGATCGTCTAAGTAGGCTAGTATCGTTATACCTTGAGCCCTTAACCGTGGCTAAAGGAGGAGCCAGGACCTTTGTAAAACACTCGAGGTGCAGTAGCTAGACCGAAGTTAGAGCTACAAACCAAAATAGAATATTTTCTACCTCGAAGCGTAGAAATTACTGGTAAGCAGGGAAAATCGGCACATGGAGAAAAGCATCCTTGATGTCAACTGACACCAGAAGTTCTCCCCCTTGTAGGATGGAGACTATTGATTGGATTAACTCCATGCAAAAAGAACGGATATTCAAAAACCAGCTTAGATCTTTGAGATCTAAAATGGGTCTGACATCCCCGTTTGGTTTTGGAACCGTAAAAAGGTTTGAATAAAAAAAACGGTAATCCTTGCTCTTCCAAGGGGGCCTTGATATCACTCTTTGAGCCAAGTAATGATCCAACGCTAGAAAGACTTTTTTCACTGGATCTCTGGGAATGTCTGAACTGAGAAAAATGAGGAGACGGGAACCCCCGGAACTCTAGTTTGTAACCTAGAGAAAATTGAGAAACGCCACCCATCTGTCTTGACATTGTTCCTGCCAGACCTCTGAAAACCGTAGAAGCCTTCCCCCCCACTCGAGCGAGCGGGGGTACCCCTTCATAAAGGGGCTTTAGTATCTTGTTTTGTGAGTTTCCTCCCCTGGGTCCTCTTTTGGGCCCTGGGACTGACCCTGAGGTTAACCTCTTGAACCTGGCGGTGGAGGCCGTCATGACTGCCTGGAGGCTGATACCCCTGGTACCAGAGAATAAGCATGTTTTAAAGGAAAAATGCTTAACTTCTTTTTAACCGGTAAAAAGGGAACTTTTCCCATTAGAAATTCTTTGGATATAACTATCCAGATTGTCTTCAAATAACTATTCACCATAAAATGGGAAACTGGCCAAGAGCTTTTGCATGGCGCTTTGGCTGACCAACCATAGGATTCTACGCACATGTACCAGCCCTAGCATGAGCCGTGAGGCCTGGAGAATAGACTCTTTCATAGCGTCTACTGTAAAACACAATGATTCTGATATCCCAGCCAAATCTTGGGCCTGCGGATCAGGAATAATCTTGAGTATCTCTATAAACTGGTCCTTTAAGGACTGAGATACTCTGATCACTGCCAGTGCAGGCCGAACCTGCGAGCAAAAAATAGCTCTTTTAAAAAAAAAAAAATCCAACTTATCTGTTGGGTCCTTTAGCATATGAGCATTGTCTACTGCACAAGTCAGGTTTTTGTTTACAGAGGATATAGCAGCATCAACTGCTGGAAACCCCTATTTCTTATATAACTCTTTCTCCATAAGAAAAAGTATTGAAAAACTTTTTTTTTTTTTTTTTCCTCCAAAAAACTTTCTGGGTGCTCCCAGAGTACATAAGCTTTTTTAGCTGTGAATGGATAGGAAAAGCATTAACAGATTGAGGAGGCTTTAGTGAATCCAAACCAGAAGTGGGCTCATCAATTGACCGTGCTTATTGGCAGTAAAAATGTGAAGCGAACCAATCAGCTCTCTCCTCTTGTTCCTCAGCATGAGGGTCCTGAGCAATGGACGGGGACCTGTTATGCTTAGTCCCACTCTGGGATGAGATTAAAGCATCAATTGTTTTGCTCCAAACTTAAAATGGTTGGAAAAAAAAGCCTCCTTAATATATGCAGGGGCTGCAGTGTTAAGAGGAGCTGAAACACTTGCCCCCCTGAATGGCTCACTCTGATCACCATATTACTCTCAGGGTAGGATGCCATCTTTATTGAGATGATTCTAGGCTTCCGTGTGACTGTAGCAGTCCTTCTAGAGCCCCTTTTGAGGTGTTTTTACCCCCCCCCCTGACCATAGCCCAATGCACAAAGCAGAGGTACTACCAGAAGGAAAGCATACACTTGCTTGAGCAATAGTTCAGCTCTGTTGCTGCTATTAATGCTCAGCCTGATGCAGCAGTAAATGTGTCAAAGGAATGCCCGTGTCACCCAACCTTTTATATGCCACCTTGCTCGTGTCCCTCCGCAGCCTACAACAGCAACAATGGTGTCTATTAAAACACTCCTTCCTGCGCTGGGCGTTGGAGGACGCCAACACTGCGCTAAGCCCCACCCCCCTGTCGCCTACAGCTTCCCCTCCCTTTTTTTTTTCTTTAAAAAAAAAAAAAAAAAAAAAAAAAGCTTTTTCCTGCGTGAGCGCAGGCTCTGATCCTACGGGATCAGCAGAGGGGAAAAAATGGCGAAGGGGGGGCGTGGAAGCCACCGAGCGGCGTGCCGTTCGCACTGCTTTTCCTTTTTCGTTATTTTTCTTCCCCTCTTCTCGGGGGAAGGAGCACAACACAGGGGGGCATCTGGTGGGGAGGAAAACCTTCCCCCCAGACTTACCAGAGGTTTGCTGATGGCCAGAGAAGAAAAAAACTGCTGTTTCCTGGACACAACGTGGGCTCTCTGAGAAGCATGAGAAGGTAAGTGCTCTATACAGCCCCCCAGTGGTGACACATAGGCATGACAACATTTTCTAAATTAAAAGGAGACATTCATAAGAAATTTTTAAAAATTTCTTAGAAAAACTCCACTTACCTTTCCCGCCGCAGGGCTTTCTGTGGTAAAACAGACCCAATCTTCACCCTTCACGGTGGGTTCCGTTAAACCTTCAGAAGCTGGGGATCTTGTGGAAACCCACAAACCTGGACCTGTAATAGCACCACCGCCAGTAAAACTTTATGGCCTTAATACCAAAAAGTACTGGATCCCAGGGTCCAGCTCTCTAAAAAGAGGCCCGGGTACCATTCAACTCGGCCAAAAAGAC
Organism: Aquarana catesbeiana; assembly: GCF_042186555.1. NCBI lineage: Eukaryota > Metazoa > Chordata > Amphibia > Anura > Ranidae > Aquarana > Aquarana catesbeiana. The sequence continues at coordinate 238,849,056 of NC_133330.1, read as the reverse complement.
ACTTTGAATGGATCCGGCAGCATGACTAGCCCCAGCAAGGATTGCTCCAGTGGAGCTCACCACAGCACATCTCTACTCGTGACCAACACCTTAGACACTAGTGAAAAAACTGAGGTACTCCCACCAGTGGGAGGGGTTATATAGGGAGTGCACTTTTTAATTTAGGGCGTGCCAGTGTCCATCACCTAAAGGTGGCCTATAACCCACATAGTAACTACTATGGCTCTGTGTCCCATGAGGTACGATAAGAAATTAGGGGTTCTGTTGAAACCAAACCACGCTCAGGTAAACCAAGTAAAATTTCAGTCACAACTGCCAGGAAAATAGTTTGGGATGCAAAGAAAAACCCACAAAAAACTTTAGGTCAAAACAGGACTCTGTAAACATGTGGTGTGGCTGTTTCAAGATGCACAATAAGGAGGCACTTGAAGAAAGATGGGCTGCATGGTCAAGTCGCCTCAAGAAAGCCATTACTATGCAAATGCCACAAAATATCCCGGTTACAATATGCCAAACAGCACAGAGACAAGCCTCAAACCTTCCGGTACAAAGTAATTTGGAGTGATGAGACCAAAATTGAGCTTTTTGGCCAAAACCATTACGCTACATTTGGAGAGGAGTCAACAAGGCCTATGGTGAAAGGTACACCATTCCTACTGTGAAACACTGGAGGTGGATCACTGACGTTTTGGGGATCTGAGAGCTACAAAGGCACAGGAAATTTGGTAAAAAATTGATGGCAAGATGAATGTAGTATGTTATCAAAAAATACTGGAGGAACATTTGCATTCATCAGCCAGAAAGCTGCGCATGGGACGTACTTGGACAATGATCCAAAAACACAAGGCCAAGTCGACCCATCATTGGCTACAGCAGAATAAACTGAAGATTCTGGAATGGCCATCTCAGTCTCCTGACCTCAATATCATTGAGCCACTCTGGGGAGATCTCAAAAAATGCAGTTCATGCAAAACAGCCCAAGAATTTACAGGAACTGGAGGCTTTTTGCCCACAAATACCACAAAAAACTTCCAAGCTATCATTGATGTTAAAGTGGGCAATACACGGTATTAAGAACTGGGGTATGTAATCTTTTGATCAGGGTCATTTGGGTAGTTTCTGTTATGATTTAAAAAGAGTCAACACAGTTGATTGATAATAAATGGCTTCAGTTAGGCCCCTTTCACACGATCGGACCGTTCAGGTCCGCCTGTCAGTTTTGACGGCGGACCTGAACGGGCGCTCCATGTTAGCCTATGGAGCGTCGGATGTCAGCGGAGACATGTCCGCTGACATCCGACCCCGTCCGATCCGCTAAAAGCAGACGTATGGCTCTACGTCCAGATCCGTCGCTGGCGGATCGGATCGGGTGAGATCTGACGAAAACGGACACGCTGTCCGTTTTCGTCCGATCCCTCCATAGGCGGCAGCGGCGCCTGACAAGCCCCTCCCCGCTCAGTGAGCAGAGAGGGACCTGTCATCCGCCGGCTCAGCGGAGATCAACGGACAGATCTCCCGCTGAGCCGGCGGACCGAGGCGGGCTCCGTAGAAACGGAGCCCGCCTCGTGTGAAAGGGGCCTTAAACACTAACCATGAGTGAAAGAAAAGTTTGTGTTATTCATATTCTCTGAAAAATGGCTAAGAAATCAAATTCTGCCAGTGTATGTAAACTTATGAGCACAACTGTATATACAGTAAAGCATGCTTGTTTTACTCACTGTGGAACCCAAGGGGTTATTTCCCTGCATTGTGTAAAAAGACTGTTTGACCCCGTATTCTCTGATCATCCCTTTCCTTCCACTGTCCCCTAATACTTTCCTGATAACACAGTTTAGAGTCAGACTGCACATGCTCAGTTTGGTGTGCATCGCTAGAGAATAGAGATGCACCATCGGAAATTTCGGCCATGGTGCCTAAAATGGGACCGAAGACTCACTGCGATTCTGCTGCAAATTCACTGATTTTACCACGAATTTGGGCCGATTTTACCATGCTGTGCTTATGGGGGGGGGGGGGGGGGGGGTGTTCATAGGTCATGTTGCTCAAAAACTGCACCAAAAACATAACACAGGTACGTTAATGATGCGTTCTTGTTGCGTTTTCAATGCATTTGAACTGGGAGGTGTGTTTTGTTGTGGTTTTTATAACTGACCAAAAATGCAAGCAAGCTGGATTTTTAACACCACAATGGAATTGCAACAGACCAGTGTAAAGACATACATCAAATTTAAAAGGGATACATTTTTTTAAGCTTTTCTTGTGCTAAAAAGGTGCCAATAATCAATTCATATTAAATTTAAATGGATGTTAATTTAAAACAAAAAAAAAAAAAAAAAAAATCCAATACAATTCTATATTAAAAAAATTTTAAAACTGTAATTTTCGGTTTTCAGCCAAGTGCATCCTGCATTTTCGGTTTCAGTACCAAAATTTCCATTCGGTGCACCTATACTAGAGGTTTTTTTTTTTTCTTGGAAGAGTGCATGTGATCAGCACAGGTCCAATCAGCACTGTTCAGAAAGAGGATAAGGGTCTTGCAGTCTCATAGGGCAGTCAGAAAACTCTTCCTCTTACAAGCTTTAACCAGTGCTTGGCTGGACACGGATAGAAGTAGTCACAAGCCTACTATATAATGCTGAGAAAAGGTTATATTTACTAAAATTGCATTTCCATGTTTTGTGTACTGTGGGAGACCAGATATAGTGAATGCAGGCTCCTGGGTTTAGTAAGGCTTAGGCCCCATGCACACGGGACGCTGCTAAACACACATTCAGAGGCAGCTGAATGCTTTTTTCAACTGCCCCTGAACTCATTCAATGTTATCCTATGTGACCATGTACACAGTCTCGTTTATTGCCCTTTTTTGCAGTTGCGTTTAACTGCAAAAAAAAAAAAATTTTTTTAATTAAACGGTCCAGACGCATTAGATTTCCACGTTTCAGACGCCAAACACGGCTAAACGCAGTACCGCTTTTTCGTTTACAAGCATTTTTAAAAGGTGCCCCATTTTTTTTTTACATTAAAAATCTCAAAAATTATGGCAAATGATGAAAAATCATAAAAAAAAAAATATATATGTTAAAAAATTGTAATTGCTTGCAATGATTCATAGACCATTTATATATCCTAATGAGCCCTTGATCCAATCCAATACACCACTAGCATTGCTGTTATCAGAAGTATAATTGTAATTTGACCCATATGTTGTTAGATTAGAACAAGCAACTTGTGGCAGGTGACGTGGCAAGTGGACATTCCACAACTTGTGGCAGCTGATGTGGCAATGGACATGCGTGTGAAATTACATTTGTCGGGGTAGGTACGCAGCTGTACATACATGTTTACAAAATATCCTGCCGATATTTGCTGTGCAATCAAAGGATGGGTCTAATAGCGACGAACTCTGACTCTGGACCTCTCACGCAATTTTCTATGTCGTTCTAGCATCATCAAGAGCAATGTCAGGAGCATTTACTCACATATGCTCATTATTGGATGCATTGCAAAAAAAAAAAATAAAAAACAAAAAACAAAAAAACAAACAAAAAAAAAGCACAGAAATAGAGGCAAATACAAGTAGACAACTGCTCTCTTTGCTGCTGCTTCTCACTCTGGTCAAAATGGCTGAAATAGTCAACTAACAATGTTGTTTTTTGAGCTTGGGGAGGGTCTTAAATGAGGTAATCTTAATAAACACTTCTAGACGCAAACGTGGTTAAACGGGCATTTTAAGCGCTGGTTTCAAGGTGTCAAAAACATTAGTTCAGATGACTTTGCCTCAGCGTCCCGTGTACATGGGGCCTAAATGTACATACAACCTCTCATGAATGATTTAACTTGACAGATAGTAACCCACGTTTAAAACTTTCGTTTTCCCGCGTTTACATGCCGCGTTTGCGTTTAGCAGTGTTTGAAAAAATATATTTTTTTTTTTCAGAATAGCCAAAAACGACTGTAACCGAAAAGTAAGTTACCACGTTTAGAAGCGTTTGGCGCTTGAAATGCCTCTAAACTCAGCGTCTGAACTAATTTTTTTGCTTTCCAAAAAAGGCCTCTAAACTCAACTGCCTAAAAACTACATTAAATGAACCTGTGTACATGTACACATAAGATAACATTGGATGAGTTCAGGGGCAGCTGAAAAAAGCATCCAACTGCCTCTGAATGTCCGTTTACCAGCAGCAATGTACATGAGGCCTAAGGCCCCATGTACACGGGACGCTGCTAAACGTGCGTTCAGAGGCAATTGGACGCTTTTTTCAACTGCCCCTGAACTCATCCAATGTTATCCTATGTGACCACGTACACAGTCTCGTTTATTGCCGTTTTTTAGGCAGTTGCGTTTAATAGCGTTTCTTCTAAAGCAAAAAAATGGGTTCAGACGTAGAAGATTTCCACGTTTCAGACGCCAAACGCGACTAAACGTGGAAACCCGCGTTTAGTTTATAGGCATTTTTCGTTTTTGGCCAATTAAAAAAACATTTTTTTTTTTTTTTTTAGAAACGCTTCTAAAACGCAAATGTGGCATGTAAACGCAGCAAAACGGACGATTTAAACGTGGGTTACTATCTGTCAAGTTAAATCGTTCAGGAGAGGTTGTAAAACGTCCCGTGTACAAGAAACCCAACACTTTAATACCTGGTCTCTAACTAGCCAGAATCCAGACACCATCTCTTCACTTATTGAAGCTTGAGCTGTGCAACATCTGCTTTCACCACTTTCAGTACAGCAAATCATAATTCAAAATTTCAAAAGTAGGTTTGTATCGATCCATGCTTAATTTTATTTATGCATCTTAGATCTATGCATATGCATTTATTCATGTATCTTCTAAGATACGTTAAATCAGTGGTCATCAACCCTGTCCTCAGGGCCCAATAACAGGACAGGTTTTATGTATTACCTTGGGGAGATGCAGACTAGAATACTGCAATCACTGAGCAGCAAATGATATCACCTGTGATGCATTTCAGTTATCTTGCAAACATGGCCTGTTAGTGGGCCCTGAGGACAGGGCTGATGACCACTGCGTTAAATGAAAGATGCCATATGTATCTTTTTTTTTTGTTTGTTTTTTTCCAACATTTAAAAGGGGGGGGGATCAATTTAGAATTGTTGAATATATGCAGGGAAGCCCAGCTTTTTAGAATCTGCGACTAAAACATATAAAAAAAAAAAAAAAAAAAAAACACGACACTACTCTAAACCTCATCATACAGATTAAACAGAAGCTGGATGCTAAGTATTGATCAAACGGCTTAAATTACTGTATTTATTGGCGTATAACACTCACTTTTTCACCATGAAAATCGGGTGCAAATAGCGTGTGCGTGTTATACGCCAATACTTCAATTTTAGCTGCCTCGGAGGGGACAGGGAGGGGGGCGGGACGAGCGCCATCAGATTACATACAGTGAGAAACTCCTGTTTACTTGTCAGCCTCTGTAATAGGAAGTCCCGTCTCCTGGGCCACCACTGGACCACGGTTCTGTCTATCATAGGAGATTCTCACTGTATGTAATCTGTCGGCGCTCGTCCCGGCCCCTCCCTGTCCCCTCTAGGCTGCAGATGGGCATTGATCAGACTACACTGATGGCAATGGTGAGACTGCTGCATTGATGGCAATGGTAAGTGTCACGGAACATCCCACACTCCGCTTGAGTGCTTCCGTCATATACCACTTCCTCCCAGTCTGTATACAGATATCCCAACCTCTCTGAGCACAAACAAGGCGACACTTGCTTGTTGCTACCAAGAACTGACTTTATTCAGAACCAGAATACAGTCTTATATACACAGGAGAAGATTACTCTAACAATACAAACGTAACCTAATTAACATGAGCTAATTATCGAATCCTTTATACAGCCTAGGTGACTGAGACATGACCTTTCGCCCAGACTTGTGGTCACCGAGCTTCACACAGTTATATCAACACAATGGCAGTCGTCCCGTCTCCTACATTGTATAGAGGACAATGTCATTAGCTCATTCAATTAACATAAACACAGGTTGATGACACCAGCATCTCCTCACAGGATGTGTCCCAACAGAATGAATCCATTGAAAATCCAGGGCCCATAATCAAAATGCAACAGGCTTGCATACAGTCCTCTCCAACAGCCTCTGTCCCGGCTAGGTCTGTGACATTTCTCCCCTTTCGGCAGGAGACTAACACAGGAGGAGACCCCAGACGGGTTGACTCCGAAGTTAGTCCATAGTTCCAGTCCTCTACTGCCTGTACCCACACAGTACCCCAAACAAATTGTTCCAAACAGAGTATTACTCACCCAGCCAACCTCTGCCTCTCTCAGAGAACATATCTGCCGCTGGGGAGAGGCCTGGACTGGCTCTTCTCCCTGGAATCCTTTCTGCCGCTGGAGAGAAGACAGGGTGTCTGGGCTCACTCTGTCATGCTGTTGGGGATCGGGGCCCACTGCCCAGCATCCCTGGGGTATACAGGTGGAGACTGAAGTCCCATCCACCTTCACAGGAAATCCATCCTCTGTTAGTTGAGGGCAGAGTCCAGCAGTCCTCGGCCCTGTTGCCAGCCCTTCTGCTGGAAACCCCACACCATCTGTTCCGGCTAACTGTTGGAGAGGGAGGCCGACTGCCCCGCCTCCCTGGAACTCTGTAGTTGTTGCCGGTGCTGGGCAGAGGTTGGTAGCACTCTGCCCTGTTGCCAACACTTCTGCTGGGGACTCCGCATCCTCTGCTCCGGCTAACTGTTGGGGCAGGAGGCTGGCTTCCTCCACTCCCAAACTGTGTAGCTGCCATTGGGGAGGTGAGCCGGCTGCTTCCTTTTCCATTCCCTCATCTGGCTGCTGGGACGACATGTCGATGGTACTGTCTCCCAGGTACACGGATCTTTGCTGGGGAGGAAAGCCCACTTCCTCCACCCTGGCCAACTGTTGGGGAGGGACAACACACACCTCCTCTCCCTTCTCCCCCTGTATCTGCTGCTGGGAAGTGATTGCCATCTTCTCAGCCTGAGCCTCCACAATTGCTGCAGGTGTGGGGCAGAGGTCTTGGACCCTCTGTCCGGTTGCCAGCACTTCTGCTGGGGGTTTGCCAGGTGGTTCCTCCTCTACAGAAATGTCTATTAAATCCCCAGTCTCTGGAATTGGTAAAAGTGTGGGACAGAGGTCTTGGACCCTCTGTTCAGTTACCAGATCTTCAGCTGGAGAAGTTTGTTTTAACTCCATAGATGCTGCTGGCAGAAAATCACATGTCCCTGTCAGTGTTGTGGGAGAAAGGCCGACTACCTCTTCTCTCAGGAAGGCTGAAGCCACTGTTGGTGCTGGGAAGAACACAGTGAACTTTGGCCCTGATAGCAGCTCTTCTGCTGAAGGCTCATCAGGTTGTTCTTCCTCAGCAGAAAAGTCTATCAAATCCCATGTCTCTGCAACTGATGTCTGGGGATGGAGGTTCACCATCTCCTGTCCATGGAACCCAGAAGATGTTATCAGTGCTGGGCAGAGGTTAGCAGAGCTCTGCCCTGTTGTCAGCACTTCAGCTTTGGGGATGGCAATCCCCAGATTTTCCACTGCAGATTCTCTGGCATGCTGCTGGACAGGCACATTCCTCCATCCAAGATCATCCCATGCAGAAACAGGATCATCAAGGTCAGTCAGCACTTGCTGCATCCGCCATAAGACCTCCGCCTCCATAGCTGTGGGGGCAGGTTGGCAAAGCACACTATTGCTCTGCCACATTGCCGACTCTTCAGCCAGGATTTCAGGGTTGTCAGCTGGTATTTCCTGATAGTCCCAGGCAAAGGGAGCCCAGCCCTGGCACTGAGCAATGTCTAGCAGCCGTCTGTAGGCGATCTCTAGCTCCCATTCCTGAACGGCCAGAAACTCCAAATCTTCCTGTGCCCAGTGCACTTCCGAAATGTTCAGTAGCCCTTCTCTGAAATCCATGATTTCATCCACCCGCCGCTCCAAATCACTCCCAAAGTTAGGGTCCCCTGTCAGCTTCACAAACAACAGTCCCAAGCCGCCGTAGCTTAAGCCTTCCATTGGGCTGTCATCCGCTATCCAGGGACATGCTTGGGATACATGCCACCGGAGGGCTCTGTAGCTCTCATCCAGCTTTATCTCTGCCCAGACCAGCCTGCTTAATTCAGCTGTCTGCTTCTTGTGTGGTTTTTCTCCCAAAAACCGCACCCGCAGTCTGTACTGCGACCAGTACCTTTCCTCGATGGAGGGGAGAACTTTTCCCTGGTGTCGCTGCTCACGGGCTAGCGCTTCCTTCCAGAGTTTGCAGCGAATAGAATCACACCATCCCAGCAGGACCTGCTCCAATACTGGTCCTCTGTGCTGTATCTGCATCTCTCGCAACCTCCTTCTGAATTCCTCATCCATGGCGGCTGGTATCTGTACCTCTCCTCTCCTGCTATCTGGACCTTGGATCCAGATGGAAGTTTGGATGTCCCAGACTGTAGGAAGCTTTCCCGCTGCTTGCCACCAATGTCACGGAACGTCCCACACTCCGCTTGAGTGCTTCCGTCATATACCACTTCCTCCCAGTCTGTATACAGATATCCCAACCTCTCTGAGCACAAACAAGGCGACACTTGCCTGTTGCTACCAAGAACGGACTTTATTCAGAACCAGAATACAGTCTTATATACACAGGAGAAGATTACTCTAACAATACAAACGTAACCTAATTAACATGAGCTAATTATCTAATCCTTTATACAGCCTAGGTGACTGGGACATGACCTTTCGCCCAGACTTGTGGTCACCGAGCTTCACACAGTTATATCAACACAATGGCAGTCGTCCCGTCTCCTACATTGTATAGAGGACAATGTCATTAGCTCATTCAATTAACATAAACACAGGTTGATGACACCAGCATCTCCTCACAGGATGTGTCCCAACAGAATGAATCCATTGAAAATCCAGGGCCCATAATCAAAAGGCAACAGGCTTGCATACAGTCCTCTCCAACAGCCTCTGTCCCGGCTAGGTCTGTGACAGTAAGGGTGCTGCATTGATGGCAATGGTAGGCATTGATCAGGCTGCAGATGGGCATTGATCAGGCTGCATTGATGCAATGGTGAGGCTGCAGATGGGCGCTGACCCTTATTTTGCTTCAAAGTTCCTTATTTAAAATTTAAGTTTTTTCCTGAAACTTCCCTCTTAAAATGAATGTGCATGTTATACGCCTGTGAGTGTTTTACGCCGATAAACACGGTAGGTTCCCCACATCTACAGATACATCAGCTCTCAATCAGCTGTCTACATCATTTGAGAGCAAAGATAGCGGCACTATTATGGAGAATAGCTGGATTTCTGGGGACAGCCTTGCGCAGAGTATTAGTTCACCATGGTGAGAGTTTAGTAATAATCCAATTTGATTGTTTGGCAGGAGTTACAAAAAAAAAAAAAAAAAAAAAAAACTGCTTTCATAAACCAAATAACCAAATGATAAACTACACAAACATCTGCACTGAAACTACAGTGCCATAAATATATTCAACTGACTCATTCTTATTGCTATGCAACCCTGTTCAAGTCAACCGCTCTAAATCGCAGAGCACACAAATGACCTACATGACCTCATTTTTAAAAAGTCCATGTTCTCATTTTGCCAAATAGTGCAATATATAGATTTCAGAATAGATGTAATAATGATCCACGATTTTCAAATTGTTAATTCTACACTAGAACTAAAAACATCTTTTTTTTTTTTTTTTTAATCTTGATAGCATAAGGAAAGATTATAACACCTGTCAGTTTTATTTTTGCTGTCTGTGGCCCACTTCCTGCCCCATAGCTAAACAAGAAGTGAAAGAACATTCCTCCAAAGCAAGGGAATCTCTGGTCGTCATCAGAACTAGTGCACCCATTGGGATATTTCCCCTCTATTATTGTTCTGGGGACAGACAAAAATTGCACAAACAAAATCGTGGGACGCAACGGACAAAATAGGTTCTGAAGAGAACTTGTCACTCAAGATTTGTCACTCAACAATCGTTACAAAATTGTTCCGCGTCCGGGGTGCCATTAATGAACAATGGCATCGCAAACACATCCCGTGTTTTGCCACGATTCTGGAAACGCAGGCGGAGTCGTGCCGATTCCGCCCACAATTCAAATCGCCTAGGTGTGAATGGAATTTTAGTAAAGCAACCCCTTCGTTTGACAGCGCCAGTGAGAACGAGACCTTACACCTGCACAATTAGGAATTTTCTTGAAGACAGTCTAATAGTGAAGTTCCTAATACAGAACTCTGCCAGCAAAAATAGTGAAAACCCATAATACACAGGCCACATCCCATAGTGAATGCTAGAAACAACTAAACGGGTGACACTTTCCAGACGTACATCTTTATACACCAATTTGAGCATCATCCTGAAACAAACCAACACTTCACCGTCCCTTTCTCAGGGTATAAAAAGAACACAGGGCTTGCTTTTTTTCAAAAATAAGAAGCGATACTTCTAAATGTTTCATGATAGCCATGATGTGCTCGGAGTATTCAACTGAAGTAGTCACACAAAATTGAAGTGTCAGGTGTGTGTAAATGGCCTTTTAAGAAAAAAAAAAAAAAGAAGGTGTAAATAAGGCCCCTTTCACACTGGGGCGGTGGGGGCGTCGGCGGTACAACAGCGCTATTTTTAGCGCTGCTGTACCGCCGTTCTTGCAGCTGTATTCGGCCGCTAGCGGTGCGGTTTTAACCCAAACTGGCGGCCGAAAAAGGGTTAAAATCACTCGTACAGCGCGGCTATAGCCACGGTATAGCCGCGCTGTCCCATTGATTTCAATGGGCAGGAGCGGTTTAGGTGCGGTGAATACACCGCTCCTTCACCGCTCCAAAGAAGCGGTTTGCAGGACTTTTTTCACCGTCCTGCCAGCGCACCGCTTCAGTGTGAAAGCCCTCGGGCTTTCACACTGAACAAACAGGGGAGGCTGTTTAGGGGCGGTTTGCAGGCGGTATTTTTTGCGCAATACCGCCTGTGAAAGGGGCCTTAAATACCATATTCTGGCCTGCACATCCAAGAACACAAATATTGACAGAAAGCATACTGATATTCACTACAATACACATTTAAACTGTATAGTCAAGTCAAAACATAACCTCATTTTGGATAGCGTATGGAACAGGTGAAACCCTCATCCATTTTATTTTAAATCTCAAAGGCAGTGCATTTGCTTGGCCACCAATTTTTTCTGCATTTCTGCGGTGTTACAATTGGGTGCACCACCTCAGAGTGCAGGTGAAGAAGAGGTGACGAAGGCTGACATGTGCCAAATCCCTGACTTCTTAGTTCAAGTCAAGATTTGCATATTTTAACAGCTTAACCTGAGTGAAGCAAAGTTATACCCAAAGCAGAGCTTTGGGTATAACTTTGCTTCACAAATCTCTCAATCAACATTAACCACTGGCCTACTAGGAACTTTCACCCTGTTTCTCCCCAGGCCAATTTTCAGCACTGTGGCACTTAGGATGACATTTGCACGGCCATGCAGCACTTCATACCCATATGAATAAAAATTTTCCCACACAAAAAGCTTTCTTTTTGTTGGTATTTAATCACTGCTGGGTTTTTTTCATTTTTTTGCTAAACAAATTAAAAAAAAAAAAAATATTATAAAAACAACAGACGCTGTATTCCTCTAGGGCTTGGTATGACCAAACTTCTCTAATACTTGGATGCTACAGGACTTTTCTACTTTGTCCAATACTTAAAGGGAGGCTCACCAATTAGCTTAGAGTAAGTTCAAACTGCTCTGGCTAACCTTCAGTCTGGCAAGACTCCCAGTCAAGGTGGCTTCCCTATTGCATTTTTTAAAAACTATACTGAGGAATTGACACCACATCTCAATTCAGTTTTCCTTACTGCCTCATCCAACGGGAAACTACTGACCTCCATGATGGAAGCCGTTATTGTGCTCATTTCTAAACCGTGGAAGGATGCAACCCTCTATACCTCATATCGAACCATCTCACTTCTAAAAGGTGTATGTTGAGATCCACACAAAGTTTCTTACCCATAAGTTATCTACTGTGATTGAAACCCTGATCCATGAAGGATCAAACTGGATTTTGACCAGGCAAAGAGACGGACGACATCCGTCGTCTATTTACAAACATCTCAATGGCAAACTCTCGAAAGAGCTCAGGACTTAGTCCTGTCCCACAATGCATAAAAGGCCTTAGATTCCACAGAATGGGCCTTTGGACCCAAGTTTATTTCCTGTATTCAAAATGAGCTCTTGGAACCCATGGCTTTTTTTTTTTTAATTAAAAAAGGGCTGATCCTAATATTCAGGGTATGCCTGTAGATTTATCCGACAACACACTTCTTTACCTTAACAACAAAAAGTCCTTATTATTTCTGCTTCAGCTGCGACAAAGGCTCCTTCCCTTTTCTTAGGCTGTGGCAGGAAGGTACTCTTCCCCCCGTGACACCCTTAAATGGTGTCATCAAGGGTAGCCCCAAACAGGCGATTGCCTTGAAAGGGCAGATCAATGAAAGCTTTCTTAGAGGCTTGGTCTGTAGACCAGTCCTTAAGCCACAGCACGCGTCTAACAACAACCATTAAGTTTGGACAGCAGGGGAGTCGCATCCAAAGATACATCACATAAAATTGCAGCCCTCGGACCAACTGGTCTGCCAGATCAATATAGGCAGCAGGAACCTGCTCATTACCCAGACCTTGGCGCAAAAGCTAGGCCCATTCGGTTAAAGTCTGATACACCAGTGCCAAGGCCAGGACCAGTCCCAATGCCGAACCAGCCATAGTAAACATACTGCATGCCACAGCCTCCGCTTTCCTGTCAGCCGGATCCTTAAAGGACGGGGATTCCTCTACTGGGATCATGGTTGCTTTATTCAACCAGGAGACAGGAAGGCCCACCACTTGCGGGGTAGTCCACTTTTTTAAAAGAAGTGAATACTCAAAAGGGGTAGTGTACTGAGAAACGCTTGGGGATCACAAAAGGCGACTTAGGTTTACTTATAAGGAATGGGAGGAACCAATCAAAAGGCAGATAAGGAAACACCTTTGGTGTGCAAGGTGACTTATGTGTACCGAAGGACACAGCCACATCCATGGCCCCATCAGCCGCATCCTCCATTTTTAAAGTCTCACACACCGCAGTAATAAGAGCGTCCACCAGCGCTTTTCACTCGCTGCTGTGACCGTTGTGGATTCATCCTCACTATCGGAAGGGTCAGGGGGCGTGATATTAAGCCCCCCTGGGTGGGCCGCATCCCCAGCACCATCAGGCTCAGAATCAGATGAGACAGACTGAGCAGCAGAAGGCGGGGGACATTTCCTCCTGGGCCTTTGCATACACGCTACTTCCACCTGGGATATATCAGACCTCCCAAACATGGCTGCCAGCCATTTGACATGCATGCTGCAGGATCCTCAAAAAAGAAAAAAAAAAAAAAAAAAATGGAGTAAATGTACTCCAGGCAGGGTGATCATTTAGGGGACATGGCTGAGCTCTTTGCACTGGGACGCCCAAACTGCACACTACCTCACACTTCACACACAGCAGGGCATGCACCTAGGGGTCTTTGCTGCACCCTCTGCACTGGATCCCCCCCCCAGGGAAGGACACCCACCACCCAGAAGGGGAATGACGGGAGTCCCTGTGCCTGCCCTGGGACTCCCACCAATCCATGGGGGGGGAAGGGGAAGCCCAGATTGACCAAGGGACTTTAGGATGGGAGGAGATATCCTGCAGGCAGGTCCGACCATCCCTAGAGGGTACCCACGTCCACCCTAAACCGCACAAAGGAGGAGAGAGGGGACTCTGTGCTTACTGATCCATGGTGCGGGTGACCCTCCAGACAGAACTCCTTGCCACCGAAGTGGGGGGCTGTCAGCCAAGGGACTGCTGCGACTCAGACCAGAGCCTTTCCGTATGCGACCCTGCAAAACTTAACTTTCAGGCCAGCCTCCGTCCATTGAGCGCGTAGCTGAGGTCTGCATGCGCTGCTGACTGGGGAGGCCACTGGATCTAGATTATACAGCCCGTTGCCCAGCCCAGCAGTTGATTGTAGATCTTCCAGGAAATGCATGGAAGAAAGAAAAAAGCAGAATTTGCTAGGACCAAAAGATCCCAGCAAGGAGCTAGGTCCTTACTCCTGACTGGACAGAAATAAACTGAATACCTAGGAGTAGGGAGGGGGTTATATACTGACTGAGGACAGTCCATGGGCATAGTCAGGTGTTTTTTGTTCTGCCTAATCCTACTCCTGTGCAGGCAATATAACCCAATGGTCAAGATTAAGGAGGCGCTGTGTCCGTCGATGAACGAAAGAGAAAATACATCTTTGTTTCTGGGACGTGAAGCAGTGCATTCGCCATTCATGGTGAGCAATTCCAGTGTCTTCTGTGATACTTTTCCATAGTAAATTGTTCTGGCGTAAACTCTATGCCATCTTTTCTTCGGTTGGTCTCTAAGGGCCCAGATAGAGTCTCTTGTAAGATCGCAATGGATGCCAAGTGCGGGCTCTCTGGTTTAATGGCATCAGATGTGGCAAATGAAAGTAATCCGATTACTATATGCATATGAAAGCTAGAAAACCATGTATAAAATATTAAACCTCCAAAACGCCCGATTAGGTTTGCATTCCTGGCTTTTCACAAAATTTTGCCTCAATCTGTCAAGAGACATTGCTTTGGCTTTTGGAAGAGTAAATACTGTAGATGACAGCAGTAGACAAGAAAGAATATTGTTATTTTTGCCATCTGTTTAATTACCATCCAAGGACAGTAGAAATAGATATGAAGCAGGTGTCAGACTGAAACTGTAGTAGAGGACAACATACAAAACTCTGCAAGCATAATCCACAAAAAAGCTGTTTTCCATAATCAGCTGTTTTCCAAATCAGATGTGAGCTCCATTTGAACTTTTAATACATTAAAACATTTCATACAGAGAATGTACATACAAATGAACTTCCAAGACCTGCACGGTTCGATTTCATTTTGCAAGTATACCTTTCTACCACTTGTTATCTACTGACAATATAATGTACCGCATCCCTGGTGTGAGATTTGCCAAGCCTGAAGGAAGGTATTGCAGTGAAAGCTTTTTTTTTTTTTTTTTTTTTTTTTTTTTTAAAGTGTGTGTTTAAGTTTGCTGGGTTATTTTTATGACCTCATTTAATAAATGAAATAAATGCATTTATATAACATTTCCAAATGCATATACAGTACATGCAAGTAACGTTAAATCATATAATTTACTTGTTTTCCGGTACATTACGTTTTTCTGCATTTGAGGCTCTGTATTTTAAAAAACACCAGATCTCCACAAGTGCACAATTCATCGCAGCGCGAACTGTGAACTCACACAGGAATCAGATCGCATGGGTGAGGACACAAATGCGATCCAATTCCAGTGCTTGAGAAAAAAAAAAAAAAAAAGTACCTGCACTATTTTCCTGCGAATCCAATGCGAGTTTAGCAATAAAACTGTATGGCTGAACTCGCATTGCACAGACCTCGCATGCGATTGGCACAGCAGTGCGGGTGCGAATGACATGCGATGTCTGTTCGCACAAGTGTGAACCCAGGCTTAATGTAACCTATAAACTGTACAACTCAGTTGAAAAACAAACTGAAATATTTTAGGGGGGGGGGGCGGAAGTAAAAAAAATAAATAAAAAAAAATAAATAAAATAATGTGGTTACATAAGTGTGCACACCCTCTTATAACTGGGGATGTAGCTGTGTTCAGAATTAAGCAATCACATTCAAACTCATGTTAAATAGGAGTCAGTATACACCTGTCTTCACTTAAAGCGGGGGTCCACCTATCTATCGTTTTTGGTTTTTTTTTTGAGTTCATTCACAAACTTTTCTTCTCAGCATTACATACTCACATATTGTGTGTAATATGTCCGCCTGTGTCAGATTTCGTCGGAAAGAATAACTTATATTATTCAATGCAGGCGGTTTCCATCTTCATTGTGGGCATTTGAAGCCCACAAGCATTTATTTCCTGGATGTGGTGAATGCTGTGCTCCCAGCATTCACTGCTCATTCCCGCACATGCTCAGTGGCATCCTGGGAAGCCTGAGACTAGCTCCCAGGAGTCTGGGAGAGGCTAGAAACACGCCTACTCCCACGGGAGGAGAACCAGGAAGTGCAAAGAAGAATAGAAAAATAAAAAGGTAATTACGGCGATTTAAATTTTTTTAAATGGCATGTCAGCATCTAGGCAAGGAAGAGAATACATACAGATATTGTTCAAAATTTGGGTGGAACCCCGGCTTTAAAGTGCCTCAAATTAACCCCAAATAAAAGTTCAGCTGTTCTAGTAAGTCTTTCCTGACAATTTCTTAGTCACATCCTACAGCAAAATCCATGGTCTGCAGAGAGCTTCCAAAGCATCAGAGGAATCTCATTGTTAGAGCCCATTCACACAGGGGCAACTTTGGATCCGACTTCAAGTCGCCCCAAGTCGCCCCTAGTCGCCTCAAGTCGCGCTACATGAAAAAAATCAATGTAAGTGAATGGATCTGTCTTAATGCACACTACTGCAGTCGCTCCGACTTCAGAAAAGGTTCCTGTACTACTTCAATCCGACTTGAAGGCAACTTGGACTCATTGATTTCAATGGAAGTTGCCTCCAAGTCTGATCACTGTTCATACTGAGGCAACTTTACAGGAAGCAGAATGGAAACAGAAAGTAATTTCCTCCACTAAACAGCCAGCCCCCTCCTTCTCACACACAGCTGATAAGCTCTGATTGGCCACTTGTAAAGTTCCCTGTCCTGGAGGCGACTTCAAGTTGTGTTGTAAGTTGCCCCAAGTCGTGCTGTGATTCATACTCAAGTCGTGTCCAAGTTGCCTCCCAAAGTCGCGCTGGAAGTCGTGTTGCCCCTGTGTGAATGGGCACTTAAAGGGTATGTCAGGAGAAGGGTAGAAAAGAATTTCCAAGACATTATACCATGGAACACAGTGAAGACAGTCATCATCAAGTGGAGAAATATGGCACAGCCGTGATATTACCAAGAACTGGACGTCCCTCTAAAATTGATGAAAAGACGAGAAGAAAACTGGTCAGGGAGGCTGCCAAGAGGCCTACAGCAACATTAAAGGAGCTGCAGAAATATCTGGCAAAGTACTGGCTGTGTGGTACATGTGACAACAATCTCCCGTATTCTTCATATGTCTGGACTATGGGGTAGAGTGGCAAGATGGAAGCCTTTTCTTGTGAAAAGACATCCAAGTCCAGCTATTTTTTGCAAAAACCATATCTGAAGTCTCCCAAAAGCATGTGGGAAAATGTGTTTCGGTCTGATGAAACCAAGGTTGAACTTTTTGGCCATAATTCCAAAAGATATGTTTGGCACAAAAACAACACATGCCATGCCACCAAAAGAACACCATACCCACTGTGAAGCATGGTGGTGGCAGCATCATGCTTTGGGGCCATTTTTCTTCAGCTGGAACAGGGGCCTTAGTCAAGGTAGAGGGAATTACGACCAGTTCTAAATACCAGTCAATATTGGCACAAAACCTTCAGGCCTTTGCTAGAAAGCTGAACAGGAAGAGGAACTTCATCTTTCATCATGACGACCCAAAACATACATACAAATCAACAAAGGAATGGCTTCACTAGAAGATTAAAGTTTTGGAATGGCCCAGCCAGTGTCCAGACCTGAACCTGAATGAAAATCTGTGGGGTGATCTGAAGAGGGCTGTGCACAGGAGATGCCCTCACAATCTGACAGATTAAGGCCCCTTTCACACTGGGGCGGTGGGGGCATCGGCGGTACAACAGCGCTATTTTTAGCGCTGCTGTACCGTCGTTCTTGCAGCGGTATTCGGCCGCTAGCGGTGCGGTTTTAACCCCCGCTGGCGGCCGAAAAAGGGTTAAAATCACTCGTACAGCGCGGCTATAGCCGCGGTGTAGCCGCGCTGTCCCACTGATTTCAATGGGCAGGAGCGGTGAATACACAGCTCCAAAGAAGTGGTTTGCAGGACTTTTTTCACCGTCCTGCCAGCGCACCGCTTCAGTGTGAAAGCCCTCGGGCTTTCACACTGAACAAACAGCGGAGGCTGTTTAGGGGCGGTTTGCAGGCGGTATTTTTAGCGCAATACCGCCTGCAAACCGCCTCAGTGTGAAAGGGGCCTGAGTGTTTTTGCAAAGAAGAGTGGGCAAATCTTGCCAAGTCAAGATGTGCCATGCCGATAGACTCATACCCAAAAAGACTGAGTGCTGTAATAAAAATCAAAAGGTGCTTCAACCTAAAAGATTTCAGTTTGTTGTTCAACTGAGTTGTACAGTTTATAGATCACATTAAGGGTGTAAAAAGTTATGAAAGGATTTATCTTTGTCTCATGTTTTTTTACATCACAGAAACCTGACACTTTAACAGGGGTGTGTAGACTTTTAAATACACTGTAGCTTTAGTTGCATTGATATGCAGACAGGTTGTATATATGTAACACTGTGGTGTGAATGAGGCACATTTTCTACATCGTTTTCTATGTGCCCTTGCAGTTACCTGCATTGATCTGGTGCTGAAAAACACAGATCACTGCACATGGTATGAACAAGCCTTAAATGCATGTAAATGCACATGATCTGGGAAGCATATAGCTTGTTTCTCTGATCATTTCTCCTGTGATTAAGGGCCCTTTCACACTGGGGTGGTTTGCAGGCGCTGTCTCTCCAGTGTGAAAGCCCCGAGGGCTTTCACACTGGAGCGGTGCGCTAGCAGGACGGGAAAAAAAGTCCTGCTAGCAGCATCTTCGGAGTGTTGAAGGAGCGGAGTATACACCGCTCCTTCACCGTTCCTGCCCATTAAAATCAATGGGACAGCGTGGCGGGACAGCATGGCGGGACAGCGTGGCTATACTGCCGGCAAAGCGCCTCTGCAGAGGCGCTCTGCAGTGGTTTTTAACCCTTTCTCGTCCGCTAGCGGGGGTAAAACCGCCCCGCTAGCGGCCGAATACCGACGGTAAAGCGGCACTAACCATAGCGGCGCTTTACCGCCGACGCAGCCCCCGCCCCAGTGTGAAAGGGGCCTAAAAGGTCACTAAAGCCACAAGATAAAAAATGATCAATAAATGCTGTAAGATAAAAAATGATCAATAAATGCTGTATTACATGCCGTTCACACTCAGTCACTATGAGATTTGTTTTTTTTTTTTTTTAATACAGGTTGATCCTGCTGCTCTCCCCATCTCCACCTTCTGTTGATGTCCCCAATTTAGCTAGGGATTTTGCAGCAGTGGTGGCAACTCTGCACATGCTCAGCTCTCAGTGGAGTTTCTATGCTGAGTATTTCCTCCCCATCATATCTGAGCAGTTCATGTGACTAGAGAGTCACACATGTGGGTGTATACATAGTGGTAAATGACAGCCTACTCCCTCCTCCTCCATGCCCACCAGCTAAACACAACAGGGGCAGGGTTATTACATGTAGATCAAGGGAGGAATCACCTTGATCTGCTAGCTGCCATAATCCTGGAATCCCTGTGTTCAGCAGGCTACGAGATAAAAGTGGTCTCTGCGGCGGATTCCCGCGATATCACTTTTAATCGGCGACGGGAGAGGGGCCCTCCCCTGCCGCCGCGATCCGATGCCCTCTGCCACTTACCAGAGCCGTCTGCAGCGGAGGCAATCGGATCCTTCCGTGGCTGTGCATGGAGACGAGTGAGGGGAAGATGGCCCCCACCTGTCTCCATGACACTGCAGGGCGGAAGCGACGTCAAAACGTCACTTCTGCCCATAGCTCTTAAAAAGGGACATTTTTTTTTTAATAATTTTTTTAAATGACAATATTTATTTATTTTTTTGCAATTTAGTGTAATATGAGATCTGAGGTCTTTTTGACCCCAGATCTCATATTTAGGGCTGAAACAACTAATCGATTAATCGACAACTAATCGATTATGAAATTAATCGATTACTATTTTCATAATCGATTAATCGGCCAGTAACATAATGGGGTTAAAAATAATAAAATTAGCCCTTTATAGTACAAAAAGAGCAAATAATCGCTACTGTAAATATTACTTTCACAGTTGTACAGTAAAAAAATGAACCTCTTACAGTAGTGACCATTTGCTTTTTTTGTACTATAAAGGGCTCATTTTAGTTTTTTTAACCCCATTATGTTACTAAACATTTTAGACCTGTATTACATCTTTGTGTTTTTTGGTGCTTTTTGCAGAAACACACTACAATTCATTTAACATGGTTTTCTATGGGACACTTTCACAACTATACTTTTTTTCAGCCGCTGCATATTTGGAAAGGGTCAGGGACTTTTTTTTTTTTTAACGCAAAACGGTGCTTTTTTGGTTCAATATACTTCAACGGAGAAGCTGCAGAAAAGCATGTAATTCGTTTTTGCAACAAATTGGCCAAAAAACTGTATTTCTCTTCTAATAGTGTATATATAGTATATCTCTTCTGTCTGTTATTCTCAGAGTGGATTTAATATTTTGCTCCCTAACCATATAGTTGGTTGTTTATATTTACCACTGCATAGAGATATTTAAGAATACATTGTTTTTTTTTTAAACTTTACATACTAACTAAATTATACACCACACTTTTTTTTTAAGGTTATTAACCGATTAATCGATTAATCGGAACAATAATCGACCAACTAATCGATTATGAAAATAAGTTAGTTGCAGCCCTACTCATATTTAAGAGGTCCTGTCATGCTTTTTTTCTATTACAAGGGAGGTTTACCTCCCTTGTAATAGGAAAAAAAGTGACACAATTTCTTTTTTTTTTTTTTTTGAAACAGTGCAAAAATAAAAAAGGTAAAAGCTCGCTTGCAGAAGCAAACGCATACCTAAGTAGCGCCCGCATATAAAAACGGTGTTCAAACCACACATCGCGCGATTGGTAGCGCGAGAGCAATAATTCTAGCCCTAGACCTCCTCTAAACTAAAAACATGCAACCTGTAGAATTTTTTAAACGTCGCCTATGGAGATTAAGGGTAAAAGTTTGTCGCCATTCCACGAGCGGGCGCAATTTTGAAGTGTGACATGTTGGGTATCAATTTACTCGGTGTAACAATCTTTCACAACATATTAAAAAAAAATTGGGCTAACTTTACTGTTGTCTTATTTTAATTAAAAAAAAAAAAATACACTTTTTTTCAAAGTGCGCTTGTAAGACCGCTATGCAAATACAGTGTGACAGAAAAGTCATTTTATTCTCTAGGGTGTTAAAAAAAAAAAAAAAAAGTATAATGTTTGGGGGTTCTAAGTAATTGTCTAGCAAAAAAAACTGTTAACGGTCCTTAAGTGGTTAAATAAACCAACATGCAGGAGGCTAGTGTAAACTCTGCATAAAATATTGCAGAAGCTGGAAATTAACTCTGCTAAATAAAAATTTAATTTCCCATTGCCTGAAAGATATCCCTCTGTAAAGCAAGTGCAAGTTATACAGTAACAAAAATAGTTAATTTATTCATTGCTACATGGCCCTGTTGCACACAGGCACCTGAGCAACGTAAATCCTGGTACCCATTTCCCCCGCCTGAATCGCCCAATTAATGCATACAGTCACCCATAGACATGAATGGCTGTGCTCACATTTAGGATTGTGGCTGCATTAACAAATGTACAGCATACAGGTGTAAGCAAAATGGCAGGCACCCACGTGCAAGAGGCCTATATGCTCCAAAAATGGGAGCTATCAGATTAGTGTATTATGGGGCCTTGGCGAGGCAGTGTGACCTCTACATATATTTGTAAATATAGGCAACAAAAACTCCTTTTAAAACACAAACTGTTGAAAAAGTGTAAGGCAAATTTCTAACTTGGGTGGGTCAGGAATGTGTGCATAATTGTATGTGTTCCCGACCCACAGGCAGCACAAGCTGCCCTTTAGCAGATGCTGATGGCACCCCCATGTTTGCAAAAAGTGGTTGTGCATGCAAAACCATATGGTTCTGTGTGAATTATTTATTTTTTTTCTTTTAAAGGGATGGGTACTTTCCCATACATTTCCTGCAGGTACAGCAGTCCCATCTAAATGAATGGGCTGCTGTGCAAAAGCGTGCCGCACAATTCACACGAGCATGAACCTAGTCCGACGCTTTTTTTTTTTTTAATCATTGCTGGCAAAGTTTAGTTTTGGGTTCGTTCTTGGAAAAGCCTTCTCCATATCCACCTTAAAGAACCTGGTCTTCTGGGGTCCCTCGGCGGCTCTCTCAGCTCCTCCCCACAAGAGCTAATCACCTTCATGCGAGCTCTCTCGCATGGTCTTTAGTTCTTGCGGGCGCGCTCCTGTGATACAGCCGGCGCCAAGTCATTGGATGTGATTGACAGCAGCGGGAGCCAATGGCTGCACTGCTTTCATTCCATCCACTCTAGCCAATCAACGGCCAGGCTGAGCGGTGAAGAGGACATCGGGGGCAAGCGCAGCAGGTTTAGGGGCTAAGGTAAGTAAAACGGGGGCAGCGGTATTGTCAGATGTTTTTTCACCTTAATGCATAGGATGCATTAAGGTGAAAAAACGCAAACCTTTACAACCCCTTTAATGTAAACAGCCAGTTATAAATGTTTTGGTGCAGTTGCCATGTTTTTTTTTTAAACAAAAGTTATTTTTTACATGGCGTTGCCAACCCTTGCACAGTACAATTTTCCAGTTTGTGTGCTGTAACACAAATGATGGTAGTTCAGGTTGCATCATACCACCCGCAGCTTATGTCAGAATGCATCTAATGAGGTCACATACTCTCAGATGCTTGAGTCCACACTAATGCAGTTGCATCTACAAAGAAGAAAGAATTATAAAATGTAACGATTTAGGATATGAATATAGACTAAAGAGCAGGCTTGAAGGAGAAGTTTGGTATACATAAAATAAAAAAAAACCTTTATAACTGCCTCTATGCTCCAGCATCAGTGGGATGCTACAGCTGTCCCACGTTGGCTGCCAGAAAACTGAGCAATCACATGACTGCTGATCACGCAGCTTTCGGTCTGCTTAGAGCAGAGAGCAGTGACTGTCACTCACAGTTCTCCACCAAGTACAAGGCAGGAGAGGGGGTGGGCACAGCTGGTGTCGGCTCTCAGTTGCATGCTGGGAACTGGAGCCAGCTGTCAATCAGGCATTTGGGTGGATCCCAAAAATATGGTGGGGATCCTTCCAAAGCCTGGATCGGCTCTGACATCTGCTTATCACCAGCAATAGCCAAAAGGGGTGGTCATAGGAGAGCAAAAGTGCACTGCTGTGACCCACAAGAGCATTATGACCAAAAAAGCTCTTTTAAAATGATTTTTTTCACCACTTCATAAGTTATAGATCCATGTATTCATACCATACAAGCGTCCAATACAAATCAATACAATAGAAATGTCCTCTCACCAGATATGTACATCTGGGTTGGTAACTCATCATGAAGTTAAGGATGACAGCCCGAGAGCCTGAAACTTCACAAACAAGATGAGTGTTCTTATTTCAATTTATTTTTCCAATATTCTGATACACATGGGGGGTTATTTACTAAAGGCAAATCCACTTTGCACTACTAGTGCACTTGGAAGTGCAATCTCTGTAGATCTGAGGAGGACATGCAAGGAAAATGAAAAAAAAACAGCATTTTTGCTTGTGCAGGTTTGGATGGTAAAATCAGCAGAGCTTCCCCTCATATCTACAGTGACTGCACTTCCAAATGCACTTGCAGTGTAAAGTGGATTTGCTTTTAGTAAATCAACCCATGGTAACCACCTGAATGTCTGCTCTCGCAGTGAACCCATTATCCATTACTTCACTGTTCTGCTACACACAAATACAAATATACCTTCTGGCAAGTATTACATAGGATTTCCATCATATATATGGTTTTTCATATGTAAAAGTTTTTATATAGTATATACACAATATGGTTATAACAAGGAGGTAGTGATGACAATCAATGAGGTTTTAATTTCAGACAATAAGATAAGTCTCACACCCTGCAACATGTTTTCATCTCAGTGTGTTGCAAGTGGACAGTCAACATGAGCGGCAACTATGCTCTGAAATCAGAAGCAGTGCAGCATTATTGCTATAGTATATCAATGAAGCTGCATTAGGTTTAATAGTAGTTCACAGACAAGATCTACGAATATTTGTGGAATTTTTTCAGGGTAACCAAGGGTCCTTTCATACGGCTGTTCAGTTCAGAGGAGACGGTCAGTTTTTCAGAAGTATCTGAGCTGAAGCTCCATGTAAGTCTATGGGCAGGGGGATGTACAGAATCTCACAAAAGGGAGTACACCCCTCACATTTTTGTAAATATTTTATTACATCTTTGCAATCCATCTACGGAGCAGGCTGGTTCTACTGAAGTCTGTGGGCTAGCACTTCCAGCTTCCCACATTGCCATTTTATCCATTTTTGTGATCACTTTTTATACTTTTATATATGGTATTTTATTCCAATAAATCCCATTTTGGTTGACCTGCACCATGTGGAGTTTCCCTTTTTTCCTTTTTCGCCCATGTTCGAGTGCTGATGACCATCCCCGGACTATCTTCTTCTTGAAAGGGTTGTTGCGACCGACAGCCTTGGAGTTCTCGTTTGGGACCATCCTTCCATCTTGTGTCCATTGGAGTCTGCGGCTTGCAGGATACCGCCCAGTCCCGGCATCACCTCACCATTGGAGATCTAGTGTCTCAAGGCCTTTCTGACACACTGCAGTTGGACGCACATACCACCAGATCGGGTAAGGGTACCCACCTTTTCTAATTGAATGTCTTTCATGCCTTATGGTACTTCTTTGATTGAAGACCTCTACAAGACCAATTATTGGATACCTCATATGTGGACTTTTATTATTATTTATTTATTTTTTTTTAAGTTTTATTTATTGCTTTTGTAACATACAGGTACATACAAGACCCATTTGGCCACACACACAATAAACTATTTACATTCCTTCAGCAGGGACTCTCTCCTCCTTCCTCCGGACCTTCGCTCAGTGTAAAAGAAAAAAACGAAGATAATAGTAAATATGCCCCCTTTTCATATTAACAGTCAGTGCAAGATTTAAGATATATCAGATAGTCGCATACATGTTATAACCCACTGTAAACCCATTCCATTAGGTACCACTTAATCTTCACTATTCATCCAACTGCCCCATACTTTATCAAATTTTTGTGGTATGCCCCTGCTAATGTATGTAGCCTTGTATAAAGGTGCAGCCCTATTCACCACACCCTTCCACGCTGATACAGATGGAGGTCTAGGCTTTTTCCATGACAACACTATCGTTTTTCTAGCATAATAGATCAGGATCATTAGCAAAGTACGAGTTACTCTTTGGGGCTAGATTGTCTACCAGCCCCAAAAGACACACTTCTTCTGTGGGCTGTATAGGAATGGCTGTTACTTCTGCTATACATTCTGTAACTCCCTTCCAAAATGCTTGAATGTTCGAGCAATTCCAGAAGATATGCATAAAATCAGCAGTGAGGGAGCTGCACCACCAGCAACTAGGTGATCGGGTAGGGAACATCTTAGCCAGGCTCACTGGGGTAAGATATATGCGATGAAGGAATTTAAATTGAATGAGTTGGTCTCTAGCAGAAACCAATCTGGTAAAATTAATGTCCCATACATCGTCCCAGTCATCCCCGTCCATCTGGGGGAACACCTCACCCCACATCGCCCTACACTTTGCAAGGAGATTTCCCCCCTCACTGAACAGTTGTATATTGTAGACAAGGTCTTGTCCAAAGTGTCCTCCCTCAGTAAAGACTCTACATCACTCATTTTCGGGGTAATTCCATTGTTTCCAAATTGGGCATTGTATGCATGCCTTAGCTGAAGATAACGGAACAGGTGAGTGTTGGGAAGGTTAAACTTGGTTTTTAGGGCGTCAAACTGTAGAAGTTCCCCACCACCCACTATATCTTTCAGCGTCTTAATACCAAATTTAGGCCAAATGATCGGATCTGGGTGCTCATAGAAATGTGCTAGTTTAAGATTCTTCCAAAGTGGTGTGTGAGGAGAAATCTCAGAAGCACTGCCCATCTTGGTCACTGCCACCCATGCCCTACTGGTCGCACGCATGGATATTGTGAGTCTATACGGAGCCCTGAAACCCCGAAACGGGAGATGTTTCAGTGCATCATAAGAACCAACAACCGCTGCCTCTAGTGTGTTAGCAGTGTCGTCCTCAGGCACAACAAACCACCTATGCAAGACTACTAGCTGACCCGCAAAAAAATATCTATGAAAGTCTGGGACCGCCAATCCCCCTTGTTTCCACGGCAGCTGCAGCACCCGAAGTTTAATGCGGGGGTGTCGTCCCTGCCACAGGAAAGTCGAGATGAGCTGATCTATTTTTTTGAATATATATCTCGGAATCCAAACAGGGGAATTCCGAAATATATACAGAAACAGAGGCAAAAATTTCATTTTCACTAAGTTCACCCTACCTATGAGTGTCAAAGGTAAATTCTGCTATGCCTGTAGCCTGGATTTTAATTTAGTCAAAAGTGGATCGACATTCAAGGCAATAAAGTCTGATACGGAGTTGGATACATGTAATCCCATATATTTAAATCACCTCTACCCTCTGCAAAGGACAATCTGTGGGAATCTCACATCTGAGGGATGGCGTCCTGAGTGATAGAATCTGGGATTTTCCCCAGTTGACCCTCAGACCCGAAAAACGAGCAAAGGAATTTAGGATGTCCAAAGCTGCCGACAGGGATTGCTTGGAGTCTCGCAAAAAATGAACCATATAATCCGCATACAGTGCCGTTTTTTCAGTTAGACTACCCACTGTTATCCCTTGCACCTCCTCAGAGGCTCGCAAGGCCGCTGCCAAGGGCTCAATCATGATAGAGAAAAGACCCGGGGATAAAGGGCAACCTTGGCGGGTGCCCCTATATATAATTGGAAAAAATTTGGATAACATATTGTTCAGCTTTATGGCTGCTGTAGGACAATGATATAGAATGTCTTTTATTATTATTTTTGAAGTTTATTTTGCTGTCACATATTTATCTCACATGTGGACTTTGTGTTTTTTTTCGCTGTTATTTTGTAATTTTTCATTTTTTTGTCACACATTCACTTTATATATTCACTTTGCCCATGCACTTTTCGTGGTTTTTGGATACACATATATATATTTAGCGTTACACTTATTTTTTAAATATTTTATTACATCTTTTTATGTGACAACACTGAAGAAATGACACTTTGCTACAATGTAAAGTAGTGAGTGTACAGCTTGTATAACAGTGTCAATTTGCTGTCCCCTCAAAATAACTCACATCCATTAATATCTAAACCACTGGCAACAAAAAAGTGAGTACACCTCTAAGTGAAAATGTCCATATTGGGCCCAATTAGTCATTTTCCCTCCCTGGTGTCACGTGACTCGATAGTGTTACAAGGGAGCAGGTGTGTTAAATTTGGTGTTATCATCCTCACTCTCTCATACTGGTCACTGGAAGAATGGCACCTCATGGCAAAGAATCCTGAGGATTTGGGAAAAAAATACCATATTTATCGGCATATAACACGCACCTTCATTTTAGATGGGAAGTTTCAAGGAAAAAAAAAAAAAAAAGGAAACTTACATTTTAAATAAAGAACTTTGAAGCAAAATAAGGGTCAATGCCCACCAACGCAGCCTCACCAATGCCATCTGCAGCCTGATCAACTGCCCATCAATGCAGCCTCACCATTGCCATAAATGCAGCCCGATCAATGCCCATCTGCAGCCTCGCCTCAGATTACTGCTGCCTCGGAGGGGACAAGTGCCGTCAGATTACATACAGCAAGAATCTCTTGTTTACTCGGCAGCCTCTTTAATACAAAGTCCCGCCTCCTGGATCGGCTTCTATGATAGAACACTGGTCCAATGCCAGCCCAGGAGACAGGACTTCCTATTACAGAGGCCGCTGAGTAACCAAGAGATTCTCCCTGTATGTAATCTGACAGCACTCATCCCGCCCCCCTCCCCATTCCCCCCTAGGCAGCCCAAATTGCAGTATCGGCATAGAACATGCACACCCTATTTGCACCCGATTTTCAGGGAGAAAAAGTGTGTGTTATACACCAATAAATACAGTAATTGTTGCTCTACATTTTTACGGGGCATTTTTCTTGCCTTGTGGCGGTACTGCGCTGGAATAACCACCTACTGCAGTCCCACTGCAACTGGTGTAAATCTACCCTAATAATCAGCAGACAGAGGAAGAAAAGCACTGTAAGCTCACCAGATTTCAATGCATTGAGCTCTATGATGTAATTAAAGCTGGCCATAGATTATGCAAATTTTTTGCTGGTGGCTATAGCCAGCTGTGATTGCATGAAAGAAACCCAACAGGCTGGCTGTACTGAAGTCGATCAATACACAGACTTCAGTAGAACCAGCCTGCCCCATAGATGGATTGCAAAGATGTAATAAAATATTTACAAAAATGTGAGGGGTGTACTCACTTTTGTGAGATACTGTAAATGGACCTGTGTCTGCTTACATCCAATTATCTTCGAGTTGGTCTAGATCTGGAGGAAAAATAAATAAAAATTACATTTGTAAAAAAGGCCTGCATCCTTTGCTGTTATTTGTTTTTTTTTAGAAGCCAATTGTGACAGATTTAAGACGGTCAAATTAAAAAAACTGACACATCTGCTTGCCCAGACCTAACAAGGACCTATTATGCTCAGGGTTATTCCCCGCTGATTGGATCGTATATGGCCCATGTGAAAAGGGGCCAAGAGAAAGTTTGAAGTGAAGATGCATACATACTTTTAATGGGAGGTCATAAGGGGCAAGGTTTAGATGTAAAAGGTTAGGTATTAGGTTCAATGAGTTTGGTTAGCTTCAAGGAAATAACCATATTTCTCTACTGGTTTATGATGGTGTTAACCCTCCTCTGTCAAAAAAAAAAAAAAAAAAAAAAAAAAAGGAAGATTTTTGTGCAAGATGTTTTAGTGTATCCCCCCCCCCCCCCCACCCCACACACACACACACACACACACACACACACACACACACGAGGCCGTCTCATGGAAAAAAGTTAAAGAACTGGTCTGGTTAAGCAACACTTTATAAAAAGCAGGCAATGCATTTTCAAAGTAGAAGGCAACAAGACAAATGCTGCTTGATTACACGATTTGTAGAATTCCCAACCTGCATAAGAAAAGCCAAGCGGGACACTAAAGTGTTTTTTTTTCTTTTCTTTTTAAAGATCTGAATCTGCACTCTTGCCAGTAGACAAAAGATGATAGTTTCCCAATTAAACCAATACTTGCTAAATAGTGAATGAATGCATGTCTACAGGCTGCCCATGATCTGTGCAGACACACAAAAGTGAAGTAATCTTGGGAGAACAATCAAATGTAAAGGACTGTTTTAGTAGATGGTTGCTATTGCTGCAAGGATTTGACAAATGGGGTAACATTTACTAAAACTGATGCATAGAGTCTGGTGCAGCTGTGCATAGCAACCAGCTTCTAGGTTGTCAAAGCTTAATTGAACAAGCTGAAGTTAGATGTTGACCGGTTGCTATGCACAATTTTCAGTAAATCTCCCCCATGCGGTCTTCACAAACGTTTACAATTGTGTGATGTGATTATTTTTATACCAAACTCACTTTACAAAAAGACTGCTATGATCTGATGTTCCGGCCAACACAGCACATGTTTGCGTAGCTTAAAGCAGGAAAGTCATAAAATGCACACTTCACTTTATACAGAGAAATAAAAGGATCAGCATAGCCCCGCCCCATACAAAAAGCCTATACTCACACCTTGTTAGGACAGCTAAATTAAATAAAAATCAGGAAAGTCAAGCCTAGTACACAGGCCAAATGTCGGACGGCGTCTGCCAGTTCAAAAGAAACCGTCCGACATTCGGAACATATGTACTTGAGTCGTTCGGCCAGTTTCTGTCCAAGGGGCATGACCGAAAAAGGTCTGCCGATCGGCTCCTGATAAGCACTCACAACCAATGGTGGAGAGCACTGTCCGGAGTGTTCTGACAGAGGGAAGACCCCCATGCCAGAACACAATAGCACAGCAGGGAAGATTGCTGCACTAACATTGGATAGTAAAGTGGCTCCTCCAGAGTGGTCAGTTATTTTGTCGTTCAGCCATGCGGAGTTAAAAAAAAAAAAAAAAAAAACACCGCAGAAAACAACTACTAGTGTGTAACAGGCTTTACTCTAAAGTCAGGAGTTCTTGCCTGTACAATTTCTCTGGGTCAGGGTTTTAAGTTTTGAAGCATCCAGATCAACATAAAAACCGACAAGCAACATTTTAAAGGGATGATGCACACTTGGCGTTTGAATAATATATAATTATTTCATTTGTTGTAGATCCCGATCAGACTGTGGTTCCTCCTGCGCCTCCCTCGGTGGAGCCTGGCTCATCTCGACTTCCCGGCAAGATAGGAGGACGTGGACGAGGTCCGCAGTTCCTTCACATGCTCCAGGCGGCAGCCTGAATTATTCCGACTGCTAGGGGGGCACCACCTTGCCGGCGGCGTCACTTGATTATTTCTGGACATTTTGCGGCGAGACACGCATGCACGGCCACGTGTCTGACGCCATGCATTTGCGGCGGAAATGACGGCGGAAGTTGGGGCCATCCGGCCCACAGAGGGAGCCACACGTTAGTCACACATTCAGCGACCAGGATGCTTTTTCCTGGGGGGGAGGGGGTGGCACCTGTAGTGGATCACATGATCTCCCAGGTCATAAGAGGCACTATTTAGGTGCCTAGCTGCATGAGAATCACGAGGATGGCTCCATGCGTGCCAACACCGATGGTCACCACATATTAACAGTGCTGTATGCAAGTACAGATTGTAACAGTGCCGGTTTGACTAGTCCTTCTGCCTGCCAGACAATGTCAGGCAAGAGCACAGTTACTGCATATGTTTTTGCGTTTAAATTATTTTTATAAAGGACTGCCTGGCTCTTCTTTTTACTTGATAGAGCCCATCAATGCCTCAAAGCCGGGTATTAGATCTTACTCCACTAATGGCTCATTTACATCAGCAACTAAAAAAGGTAAACCATGTTTTTCACCATTTTTACTTTATCATTCACTTTCCTATTCATTTATTTTTCGTTTTTGGTTTGCACTGGCTTTTTCACATCCCGCTGGTTTCAGCAGCCCCACACATTTTAATTAATCAACAATTAATTTCTCGTTCCACACAATTCACTATCACTGCCTGGCTTGGCAGAAAAGGTGAACCGCTTTTTCATACATTCTACATCACACATGCAACCAATATTTTTGTGCACGTAACACATTCTTATTTTATATGGGTAATATAACCATGGATCACTCAGATATTTTTCCGTGGGGGATTTTTTTCTTAATAAAAACCATGTATACACTCCTATTTTCGATAACATAAGTAAAAGGAGCTCATCCATATACAACAGAATTTTTCCCAATAAATATTAAATATTGGAAAGGACATCTATAGTCTGTCTGGCATTGTGTTGGTCTGTCAAGGGTTTGATATCTGATTGTAATTTACACATTGTCTTTACCTGGGGATTATGCTACAGGTGCCGTCTCTCTTCTGCCTCAGCGGGTATCAAAAAAAAATAAAAAAAGTGGCTTCTTGTAAGCCCCTTTGGGCTCTGGACTCCTTCCTTGGAGAGGTGGGGACGGGATATGGAGCTTTCGGGACAACCTAACAGTTTTTATATTTCTGGTTGTTGGAATCATCCTATCCATTTCAGCGGTAAATAATATGTATGTGTGAGATATAGATATATATATATATATATATATATATATATATATATATATATATATATATATATATATATATATAGATATATATAGATATATATAGATATATATAGATATATATCTATATATATCTATATATATCTATATATATCTATATATATCTATATATATCTATATATATCTATATATATCTATATATATCTATATATATCTATATATATATATCTATATATATATATATCTCTATCTATATATATATTTATATATATTTTTTTTTTCTTCATTTTAATTGGAACATGATATTGAATCTTATTTCTTGATATAATAAAGAATTTTTACCAAAACACACACACACCCCCTTGGGGGCACCTTCCCATATTATACGGTTTTGTTTTGGAGTTTGCAGCTTCTCTTATGTGTTCTTTCTGTCCTGCCACAGAGCTGCTATGTGGCAGAAGCGTTTCAAAATTGAACAAACAGAAATACAAATCCTTCGACGGGTAAAACTTCAGGATATGCATTTCATCTGTATTTTCCTGAAGTTTAGCTTCAAAGTACCAAAACAGACACAGGGTAATAAGATATTTTGGAAGAGAATGGCAAAAAAGAGAGGACAGTCTATCCATTTCTCTCAGTGCAAGTTTCCCCTTCGTATAAAAGAGAACTCCATTTGGTCCTGGACAATGAGCGATAACACAGAGCCGTGGTTATTACATTTTCTTAGGAAAGCAGACTTCCTGTCTAAGGCTACATGATGATCCTTGTCACGAACCTTTCCATATGCTATTAACCAGTCTTTAATATATAGCTCTATATAGTATAACAGAGCAAGCTGCAGAGTTATAGAATAGAGTAGACCATTCATAAAACCAGTGAAGGAGTAAGGAAGAAACATTCTATTGTCTGATTCATATTTTACCAGAACTCATTTGCTGACCTTGCATAGCACAGAGACCACAGTCCACGCTGCTAAAAGTTATATTCTTTTCTGCAGTATAATCAGTTCTGAAACTTTGCTGACATTTCCATTTCTTTGTAAACTTAGTTCCTCTAACAGACTTTTAAAGAATACACCATCAAAACTGATTTTTGGTTTTTGAACTTTTGGGATAGATATATACAGCCGTGGCCAAAAGTTTTCAGAATGACACAAATATTAAAATTTTCACAAACTCTGACGCTTCAGTGCTTTTCAGTCTTTTTTGTCAGATGTTACTATGGTATACTGAAGATCAAAGGCTTTTATTGACAATTACATTAAGTTTATGCAGAGTCAATATTTGGAGTGTTGACCTTTCTTTTTCAAGACCTCTGCGATTCTCCCTGGCATGCTGTCAATCAATTTCTGGCCCACACCGTGACTGATGGCAGCCCATTCTTGCATAATCAATGCTTGGAGTTTGTCAGAATTTGTGGGGGGTTTTTTGTTCACCGCCTCATCTGATCACTCTTCATAACATTCTGGAGTATGCAAATTGCCATGAAAAAAAACTAAGGCAGCAGGCTTAGTGAAAAATTAATATTTGACATGGCTGTGTGTATGAGATAGATATATAATGCTGTGAAAAAGTATTTGCCCCCTTTGATATTTTTTTGCATATTTGTGACACTTAAATGACTCAAACAAATTCTAATATCACACAAAGATAACCCAAGTAAATACAAAATGCAGTTTTCAAATGATGGTTTTGTTTAAGGCAAAAAAAAAAAAAAAAAAAAAAAAAAAAAAAAAAAAAAAAAAAACTGTCCAAACCTGCCTGGCTTTATGTGAAAAAGTTATTGCCCCCTAAACCTAATAACTGGCTGTGCCACCCTTGGTGGCAACAACTGCAATCAAGCATTTGCGATAACTGGCAATGAGTCTTTCACATTGCTGTAGAGCAATTTTGGCCCACTATTCTTTGCAGAATTGTAATAATTCAGCCACACTGGAGGGTTTTCCAGTATGAACGGCCTATGTAAGGTCATGATACAGTATCTTAATTGGATTTAAGTCCGGGCTTTGACAAGGCCACTCCAAAACCTAAACTTTGCTTTGTTTGAACCATTTGGAGGTGGACTTGCTGTTGTGTTTCGGATCATTGTCCTGCTGCATAACCCAAGTGCACTTGAGCTTGAGGTCACAAACTGAGGTCACAAACTGATGGCCGGACATTCTCCTTTAGGATTTTCTGGTAGAGCTCAGAAATCATGGCTCCATCAATTATGGGAAGCCGTCCAGGTCCTGAAGCTGCAAAGCAGCCCCAGACTATCACGCTACCACCACATCTGGCTGTTGGTATGATGTTCTTGTTATGAAATGCTGTATTCTATAATCAAGATGTTTCTTGAAAAATGTGAGTTGAGCCTGTGTGTTCTTTTTGATCAGCAGTGACTTTGACTTTGGAACTCTACCAAGGATGCAATTTTTGCCCACTCTCTTTCTTATTGTTGAATCATAAACACTGATCTTACCCGAGGCACGTGAGGCCTGCAGTTCTTTAAAAGTTGTTCTTGGTTCTTTTATGACCTCCTGGATAAGTCATCGTCATGCTCTTGGAGTAATTTTTGTAGGGCAGCCACTCCTAGGAAGGTTCACCACTGTTCCAAGTTATCTCCATTTGTGGATAATGGCTCTCCCAGTGGTTCACTGGAGTTCCAAAGCCTTAGAAATGACTTTGAAACCCTACTAGACTGATACATGTACATTTCTTTATTTCTAATCTGTTCTTGAATTTTTTTAGATTGTGGCATGACGTGTGGCTTTTTGTGATCTGCTTCACTTTGTTAGACAGCTTCTATTTATGTGATTTCTTGATTCAACAGGTCTGGCAGTAATCAGGCCTGGGTGTAGCAAGTGAAATTGAACTCATCTTTCCAAAAAAAAAAAAAAATTGTGGTTAATCACAGTTCATTCATGATTCAGCACGGGAGGAGGTAATTACTTTTTCACATAGGGCCAGGCAGGTTTGAACAGCTTTTTTCCCTTAATAAATTAAATAAATTTAAAAAAACTGCATCTTGGCTTTACTCAGGTTATCTTTGTGTAATAATAAAATTTTAAAATTTTTTGATGATCTGATTTAAAGTGTGATATAGATATCATTTTTTTTTTTTTTTTTAATATACGTAACACACATACATTATAAATACCTTTTTGTCATGAAATGTTGGGGTAAAATTCTTTAAGGGCTTATTATAGCTGGCCATAAATTACTCTTTCGAGTGGGCTAAATGAAAAACGAACAGATTCCTCCATTCACACAAACAAGATGAATAGCAGAAACCTCCAAGCTGGGACATTATATTTGGACAGCTGGTCTTTTCACTGTCCGAATACACTGATCGGCAACTGCAGCCAATCGGCTGCAGCGACTGAGAAAAATTTGCCAACAAGCGTGTTCAACAACAGCTGATCTAAAGACTGACTTCTGTTGCAGGCATAGACACACATGGATTAAAAATTTGTACCACTTTCTGCTGAACCAGCCAAATTTCAATCAATCTACGGGCAGCTTTACACCTGATGCAGTTGAACACAATTTTAAATGCAGTACAAACACACATGCAAGAAAAATGAAAGTATTTCAAGGAGTCTAGTTTATACCATGGTGTTTATGTACACTCCAAACAATACACAAACAAGCCACAAAATGCGTGTGAAACGATATGCAGTTCCACGTGCACTCTAAAAGCATTTGTTTTGGGGAATTAGGGCTCACATACAATTCCTGCATTCAGTGTCCAGTTCTGCATGCAATTGTAATGCATTCATGGCATGTTTGCAGTGCAATTTTGTCATGTCTGCAATGTGTTATTATTTTCCATGTTGCATTTACATGTGTTTGCAGTGCGTTTCATGTGCACGTTCTGGTGGGTTTATGTACGTAAAAACACAGCATGCCAAGTTTTTGGTTTTTTTAAACACACATAAAAAGCACAGCAATGCTGTAAACTAGGCTCATTGTAATACATCCATTGTTCTTGCCATATGCATTGCTACTGCATTTAAAAATCCGTTCGACTGTATCTGGTGTAAATGAGCCCTTATTGGCTTGAAAACATCTGGACAATGATGACAGCGTGAGCTGGTCGCCATAATAAAAAGCTGTTGGTTTATGAAATTCATTTCTGTATTGATAAGATATGCTGCAGAATTTCACAACACAGAAGCACTGAACCATTCTCATCCATCCATGCTTCTGAGCACACAGTTCAACATCCCTACCGCAATCTAATACACATGAAACAAGGCTGTACTGGATAAGAGCAGACGGAGCCAATTCTGTGCTTCTGTATAGCAGCAGCAGCATGAATGTCCTTGAAGAGATCCAAGACAACACAAAAAGCATACAAACATTCTGTAAAGATACTGATCCTGGAGGGGAACGAGACAAGGACACCTGTACTGCAAGGCCACAGAACAAACTACTTACCCCGTATGTAATAACGCACTATAGCCAGCTGCCCTAGGCAAAGCAGGTAGTCTATATTACTTCTGTGAATCTTGAAGAAATATAAATAACCGGCGTGGCACATGTGGGCATTATAAAAAACAATATACTGTACAGTATATAAAAAATAAAAACGTCATTATCACAGCTCCCAGTCTAGATCATGCAGTCCATCAAGCATTACTGGAAAATCAAAAAGGCTGCCTTCCTGTACAGCTACAAACCACACACAAGTTTGTTAATACACGGACATACTAATAACACTGTACGCATTACATATGGTAAATCACTTTCAGTTAAAGTGGAACTTCATTCTCCCAATCATCATTGATTATTTTTAAATCCTTATTCTGCTAGCATTAGTAAACAGATAAGTATACTTTCCTGTTTTAAATGCTACATGAATCCTTTGCCCTTACTCAAGATGGCCACGGCCAGAAAGGCTAGGGGGTTGTTTTTCAAGGGATTTCTCAACAAAATAAAGCAGAGACATGGGTGGATGGGGCAGTTTGCTTTGAAGATTAAAAATTAAACAATGTTTTGGTTTGTGGTGCTCAGATGCAGTAAAGATTCGCTTCTAAAATTTACAATAGTGGTTCTAGTTTTCTGCTCCACTGGAATAAGAATGTTTAAAACAGGACCATCATTCAAGAAAAAAAATACATAAACCTATTGCTCCAAAGGAAAGGTCTTGCAATTCCTGTCTTTTTGCAGGAGATGTGCTTTACAAGAACAGAGTAAATAAACAGCTGATCCGCTGTGAATTTTAATCCAACACATGACTGAGGACATGCTTCCGCAAGCACAGGAAAAGGCTGAGACAGACGAGAAGATTAGAATAAACCACCATAGAACATTACTAAGATGATGGCAGGGGAACAAAAAACATGCAGGTACATTGTGCTTTACACCAGTACATGGGGGTGTTTGATCTGCAGCTTGCAATACAACACCAGCTCTTACTTTGTAAGAAAAGCTACACTGAGTGTTTTGGGAGAAAATCTCAACATTGTGTTCCCTGGGAAAGGGTCATGAGGGAAGAAACAAAAAAAAAAAAAAACACGGGGAGAAGGAAGGGGGAAAAAGGCTGCCAATACAGACATCTTCATGAAAATTCTTATGCCCTGTACACACGGTCGGACATTGATCGGACATTCCGACAACAAAATCCATGGATTTTTTCCGACGGATGTTGGCTCAAACTTGTCTTGCATACACACAGTCACACAAAGTTGTCGGAAAATCCGATCATTCTGAACGCGGTGACGTAAAACACGTACGTCGTGACTATAAACGGGGCAGTAGCCAATAGCTTTGTCTCTTAATTTATTCTGAGCATGCGTGGCA
Organism: Aquarana catesbeiana; assembly: GCF_042186555.1. Taxonomy (NCBI): domain Eukaryota; kingdom Metazoa; phylum Chordata; class Amphibia; order Anura; family Ranidae; genus Aquarana; species Aquarana catesbeiana. The sequence goes on along the minus strand of NC_133330.1, from coordinate 238,811,577 downwards.
CTGTGTATCGGATTTGTGTACACACGATCGGAATTTCAGACAACGGATTTTGTTGTCGGAAAATTTTATAGCAAGCTATCAAACTTTGTGTTGGAAATTCCTATGGAAAATGTGTGATGGAGCCCACACACGGTCGGAATTTCCGACAACAAGGTCCTATCACACATTTTCCATGGGAAAATCCTACCGTGTGTACAGGGCATTAGGCTCCATTTAGACCTGTGTGACCCACATTCTGCAGTTAGGGCAGCCAATTCATGTCAAAAGTCTGCCTACACACAGAAATACGGAGAAATATAGTTGTGGACCTTTTTTTTTTTTTTTCTCTCGCACTGCATAATATCTAATCTTTCTTTTTCTCTTTTTTATTGTGTTCAATAATTTATTATCACATTGATATTTAGTCATAGGATTTTGTTATGGTGAAGGATGTTATGTTATTTATAATAGGCTCCATTTGATTATTTTGCACATGATTCACTGATTAACCATTAAGAGATCACACCGTGTTATATTGGGGGGTTAATATTAGCGCATTATACATTCTGAATATATACCGTATATACTAGAGTACAAGTCGTTCCGAGTATAAGTCGAGACCCTAATTTACCACAAAAAAAAAAAAAAAAAAAAAAAAAAAAAAAAAAGGGAAAAACTTATTGACCCGAGTATAAGACGAGGGTGAGAAATGCACAGCTACTGTAAGTGGAAAAAGAGGGTCAACAATGCCCATCTGCAGCTGTATACCTCCCTGTGTCCTGTGCATGTGTCATGTGTATATGTACCTGTGTCATGTACCTGTGTCCTGTGTATATGTGCATGTACCTGTGTCCTGTGTATATGTACCTGTGTGCATGTGTTTGTGTGTGCGCGTGTGCGTGTATCCTACCTGTGTCCTGTGCATCCTCCGTGCGCCGCTCTGCACCAATCACCGTGTAGTATTCGGCGGCCATTCACTGTTCAAAAGCCGCGCCGCCTCCTCGTCCAAAAAACTCAATTTCCCAGCAGTCAGCCAATCACGGACATTCTCTCATCCTCATACCACGGATGAGGATGAGAGAATGTCCGTGATAGGCTGTACACTGACTGCCTATCACAGACAAGGAGGCGCGGCTTTTAAACTGTGAGAGCCGCTGCCGAGTGCTATGTAGCACACGCTGGCCGCCGTCTGCCTGCATGATACACTGATCATGTAGGAAGACGGCGGTGACTCATGTATAAGTCGAAGGGGGCACTTTCAGCCCCAAAAAAGGGGCTGAAAAATTCGACTTATACACGAGTATATACGGTACAACACTTTTTGTGTGATATCAGTTCACATACACAATAATTGCAGCTATATTATTTGGTCATCTTCTAGTATTTGTCATTTATTTATTTACTAGTTCATATCAGCGCTTTAGTACACTTTACTTTATTGTTACCGCACAATTAATGGCACCCCCAATGCGTCTGCTAAAGAGCTGCGAGTTTCTCGTGCGATTATTTACACATTCCTGACATGTGCGAATGTGAACCTGGCCTAGTCGTTTAGTTGGTAAAGCAGAATTTGCAACGATCGTGTTATACTTCTTTGCTGCATGCTTTGCACCTTTCCACTCTTATTTTAACGTAAAAAAAAAAAAAAACAAACACTTTAAGTTTTGGACAGAGTGAAGAGGGATTAGAACTCGTCAGTTTTTATTGTGGATTGTGCACCCGTTGGGAGAATAACTCTCTATTTGTCCTGTTTACCGTTCTCACTGAAAATCCCTGGGATAGTAATAGAGGGGAATCTCCCAATAGGAACACTAGTTCTGGTGACAACCAGGGATACTTTCACTTTTGGTTTTGCCTATGGGACAGGAAGTAAAAGGGAAGTCTCCCCAATTACACAAAACTGGGCAAAAAAAAAAAAAATCTGACAGGGGTCATAACCCTACCTTACTCATCTAAAATGAAAAAAAATATATTTCTTTAGTTCTACTTGAACATTTACAGGCTTTATTCTACCTTAAAATGGAATGGGATGGTCACATGGAAACGTTGGCATTCGATGGTTAAAACAGGAGGAAACATGTCAACTTAAGTTGTCCACCATGGGTCACTTTTCACTGCCCACTCTTTTGCCTCTGTGTGACAGCAAGCAAGGGATCTTCTCCCCCGTTCTCCCCCCCCCCCCCCCCCCGTTTGCTATCACGATTGCCCCCCCAGCCACATCATTCTTTCGCAGAGTTCTGTGAATGGGAAACTACAAGTACCAACATCCTTTGCAGCGGTCAGCTTGAAGTTCTCAAAACTACCAGGGTGCTTTTGAGCACTCTAGGTAGTTCATTGTCTCTTCCTGCCAGTGTGTATCAGCCTGCCTGTACAAGGAAGTCTATAGGAGCCCTGAATGGCACCCACGATTTGCTGATTGTAGATGCAAGGCTTTGTAGGCTCCTAGTAAAATAAATGCAGGTTTCTACCAGCAAAAAGGATGTGCATTTATGTATTTTTTTTATAAAAAAAAGGGGAACTTATCCTTTAATAATCTTTTTTAAGAAAAAAAGACCGTAAACCAGATACTATGTGTTTTGAGTGTAGATCACAATGCACAGCATAAGACATTAATGCTCCCCATCCGTATTGCTCATGTATAAGTGTATAATACAGCATGCATTACACTGATGGCTGCAGTTCCTGTATCCTAGGATTCACTGATCACAGGGGACAGGATCCACAGTAACTCTCTAATCCAGATTAAACTGTCACTGTGGTAGTTGTGTGCACCTCATAGGGCACAGCTGCACTGACTGACGCTCCCTAAAATAAAGAGGGCCATGTCCAAGATAGTCAGTGGAAGACTTAATAGGTGCAGACAATGAGTATGTTGGCTGTTATGTCCTTCAATGAAATTTCAAAGACACACAGTGAAAGTAGATACAGAGATGAGCTGAACCACTTAAGGACCAGCCTCGTTTTGGATTTTAGATGTTTACATGTTTAAAACAGGTTTTTTTGCTAGAAAATAACTTAGATCCCCCAAACATTATATATTGTTTTTTTCTAACACCCTAGAGAATAAAATGGCGGTCATTGCAATACTTTTTCGCACCGTATTTGCGCAGCGGTCTTCTAAGTACACTTGTTTTGGGGAAAAAAAAAAAAAAATCACTTTTAAATAAAAAAAATAAGACAACAGTAAAGTTAGCTCAATTTTTTTTTTATATTGTGAAATATAATAATACGCCAAGTAAATTGATACCCAACATGTCACGCTTCAAATTGCGCCCGCTTGTGGAATGGCGTCATACTTTTACCCTTAAAAATCTCCATATGCGACGTTTAAAAAAATTCTACAGGTTGCATGTTTGCGTTACAGAAGAGGTCTAGGGCTAGAATTATTGCTCTCGCTCTACCGGTCGCGGGCAATACCTCACATGTGTGGTTTAACTACCGTTTTCATATGCGGGCGCTACTCATGTATGCGTTCGCTTCTGCGCGCGAGCTCATTGGGACACATCGCTTTAAAAAAAATTTTTTTTTTCCTTATTTTATTTTAATTATTTTTTCACGTTTTTTTGGATCACTTTTATTCCTATTACAAGGAATGTAAACATCCTTGTAATAAAAAAAAAAAGTATGACAGGTCCTCTTAAATATGAGATCTGGGGTCAAAAAGTCCTCAGATCTCATATTTACACTAAAATGCAAAATAAAAAAATAAAAAAAAAGTTGTTTAAAAAAAAAAATGCTTTAAGACATATGGGCGGCGCTGACGTAATTACGTCACTTCCGCCGTCCTATAGTATGGAGACGTGTGGGCGCCATCTTAGCCTCACTCATCTCCATACCTGAGAACTGACAGGTCCCGATTGCCTCCGCCGCTACCGACGACTCCGGTAAGCGGCGGAGGGCGCGGGAGAGAGGCGGCTCAATCTTTTTTGTGTCAACGTTCTTTCAGCATACATTCAACACAGCAGTGTTAATGCGCCAATCAAAGCGCATTGTAGTGTCGCTTTTTTTTTTTTTTTTTTTTTTTTAAACAAAATGTCACACAGTGGCATTTCATTAAGTTCTATTGGCCCCTGCATGGCGATTTGTCTGGTGCTGAAAATGATAGAGATAGATATATTTTAATTTTTACACAGTATCACACAAAAAGGAATTAATGTCTAAACTGCTGGCAACAAGTGAGTACACCCCTAAGTGAAAATGTCCACATAAGGCCCAATTAGCCATTTTCCCTCCCTGGTGTCATGTGACTCAGTGGTGTTAAAAGGTCTCAGGTGTGAATGAGGAGCAGGTGTGTTAAATGTGGCGTCATCGTTCTCATCCTCCCATACTGGTCACTGGAAGTTCACCATGGCACAGAACTTGTTGCTCTACATAAGATGGCCTAGGCCAGTGATGGCGAACCTTGGCACCCCAGATGTTTTGGAACTACATTTCCCATGATGCTCAGGCATTCTGTAGTGTAGTGGAGCATCATGGGAAATGTAGTTCCAAAACATCTGGGGTGCCAAGGTTCGCCATCACTGGCCTAGGCTATAAGAAGTTTGCCAAGACCCTGACACTGAGCTTCAGCACAGTGGCCAAGACCGTACAGCAGTTTAGCAGGAGAGGTTCCACTCAGAACAGGCCTCTCCATGGTCGATTTAAAGAAGTTGAGTGCACGTGCTCAACGTCATATCCAGGAGTTGTCTTCGGGAAATAGACGCGAGTGCTGCCAGCATTGCTACAGAGGTTGAAGGGGTGGGGGGGGGGTCAGCCTGTCAGTGCTCAGACCATACGCCCCACACTGCATCAAATTGGTCTGCATGGCTGTCGTCCCAGAAGGAAGCCTCTTCTAAGGATGATGCACAAGAAAGCCTGCAAACAGTTTGCTGAAGACAAGCAGACTAAGGACATGGATTACAGGAACCATGTCCTGTGGTGTGATAAGACCAAGATAAACTTATTTGGTTCAGATGGTATCAAGTATGTGTGGCGGCAACCAGGTGGGGAGTACAAAGACAACTGTGTCTTGCCTACAGTCAAGCATGGTGGTGGGGAGTGTCATGGTCTGGGGCTGCATGAGTGCTGCCGGCACTGGGGAGCTACAGTTCATTGAGGGAACCGTGAATGCCAACATGTACTGTGACATACTGAAGCAGAGTATGATTCCTCCCTTCGGAGACTGAGCTGCAGGGCAGTATTTTAACTTAACGACCCCAAACACACCTCCAAGATGACCACTGCCCTGCAAAAGAAGCTGAGAGTAAAGGCGATGGACTGGCCAAGCATGTCTCCAGACCTAAACCCTATTGAGCATCCTCAAAAACGTTAAGTGGATAAGCACCAAGTCTCTAACATCCACCAGCTCCGTAATGTCGTCAGAGAGGAGTGGAAGAGGACTCCAGTGGCAACCTGTGAAGCTCTGGTGAATTCCATGCCCAAAATCAAACCAGCAGGGCTTCACTTTTTGATTCAAGTCCCACTTTAGGTTTTGGCTTTCTGTACAGATTACATTGGAATAGGACTGCTTAGAACTCCTAGGGTGCAGTGGAGGCATCCTGGAAATGTTGACTGGGGCTCTGCAGGCACTTGATGGTTACTTCATTGTGTGGTTACCTTGAGGCTATATTCACATTAGCCTGCTGCATTCATGTTCTTCTATTCAGAGTATCTAATCTACCCTGGACACACAGAATTCTAATATCTCTAAATGCAAACTAAACTGACCGCACCCTAACATACAGCATGAATTATACCAGTAAAAATCATTACATGCATTTATAGGCTTTAATTACGGTCCTATAAACAAACACAAGCCTGTCATTGCCAGTTTGAAGATGAGGCCTAAGATGAACAAGTAAATGTAAGAGTGTGCGCTATTCATTATGTTTTTGAGGCTACAAAATAGCACAATTGTGTAGACGAAGGTGAAAGTTGAAGCTTCCACATTACATACACTACACTGTCACTTATTACTGCAGACATCTCACATTCATAAAACAAAGGATTAAAGTTCACCTGCACAGGCTGACTAATCAAATAGCTTACACCTTCCGAGTCAATTCAAAGTAACTTCTACAGACAAGATTTTTAAAGAGGTACAACATCCTAAACCTACATACTTATGCCCCGTACACGCGGTCGGAAAATGTGTGATAGGACCTTGTTGTCGGAAATTCCGACCGTGTGTAGGCTCCATCACACATTTTCCATTGGATTTTCCGACACACAAAGTTTGAGAGCAGGATATAAAATTTTCCGACAACAAAATCCGTTGTCGGAATTTCCGATCGTGTGTACACAAATCCGACGCACAAAGTGCCACGCATGCTCAGAATAAAGAGATGAAAGCTATTGGCTACTGCCCCGTTTAGAGTCCCGACATATGTGTTTTACGTCACCACGTTCAGAACGATCAGATTTTCCGACAACTTTGTGTGACCGTGTGTATGCAAGACAAGTTTGAGCCAACATTCATCGGAAAAAATCCTAGGATTTTGTTGTCGGAATGTCCGATCAATGTCCGACCGTGTGTACGGGGTATAAGGCTTCATGCACACTGGGCATTTAGATGCTGGTACATGAGATCTCAGTGTTTGGGTTGAAGATCAGGCCCACCATCCAGCTCCACTTCTGGCAGCCTGAAAAACTACGAGGGGCTGAAATCTCCTGCAGCTTTCAGAGTTCCACATACCAAAAACTCCAAATTTAAATATTCAAAGCAAGCTCCCCCAACCATCCATCTCTCCATGCTTAATTTTTATGAGAAATCACTTTGAAAAACACCCCCCTGGCATTTCTGGCTGTGTCCATTTTGAGTAAGGGCAGATGATTCATGTAGCATTTACTTCCTGGAGTCCATCTGCCCATAGCTCAAGCAGGAAGGCATGTTTAGCTGAGCATTCTCCCTCCCTGAAGACTCCTGGGATGCAGTCCAGCATGAAAGCCAGTGCCACTTGAAATTTCTGCCAGTTCCACAATTAGGAAACTGGTGGCAAGTCTTTAGGAACTTGTCACGGCCATAGTTACAAGTTCTTAAAGTGTTGATAGTAAGAAAAGCCTGAATCTGGCATATATGTGTCAGTACTGGTACTGAAAATGAAGTAATTGCTTGCCTATATTCAGCACGGGTAGTTTTAAAGAAAAGTGTCTTCAAAGGTTTATTGAATTCCCCAGAGAGACACAATCTAAAAACTGGCTATAGAGGACTTTTTTTTTTTTTTTTTATACAATCAGTCTGCTGGTGGGCTCCTATGTAAGGATGGGGAGATTAGTAGTATACTGGGTGTTTTGGGATCACGGCAGAATTGCTGCGATTCGGCCCGTGATCTTAAAAACGCACTACAAATTGCAAAATTCAGGCTCAGGTGCCATTATCTTCAATGGCACCTAAACGAGGTGGGGTTTTGCTACAGGGGCCACTAATGAGATGAAAACCAACCAGCTAACCGTTCTACCCCAATCAAATATTATAACTGGGCTAGCTATGATTTATGTAGCACATGCAATAGGTTGCCTTCTCACCAGCTGGTTCAATCCCCTAATTGCCAAAAACGCTTGCATTGCAGGTGGCTGTGGGATGGTTACAGCATGGCCTTATTTCACTTTTATATGGAACAGGGGTCTAGATTTCTGCCACGGCAGCAAAGCAACGTGGCCACCACATAACACCCTTGGTTGCTGCATTTGCAACGTAAGGGGGTACAGTTAAAACACGTTTTATCCGCGTTTTTTACCACCTCCCCAACCACAAGTATAAATAAGCGCTTAGGTACCAGATTCTGGTGGGCGGACCCCTTCGTATGAACCTTGAACTAGGTCATAATTCATTGGTTTTTAAAAACAGAAAGAAAAATGACAGTTAAAAACAATGCCACGACTAAAACATGAAATTCGACATATGTGAAAGTGAGAGAGTGTCCCACTACCCAGATTAGTTTCATGAACACTATTGACACACTGGAGACATTGTTATTCCTAAGACCAAAATAAAGTTTTAAAACCACTACAAAAACAAATGCGGCTAGGTTTACCTTCTTTTTTAGAGGGACTTCCTGTCCCACTTCCTACTTATGCTTCTCGGTGACTCCCCCCTGCAATCTTCCGGGACACATCACAGTTCCCAGAAGATTGTCTGGCCAAAAGAGCACAGCGCAACTCGCATATGCTCAGTGCGCACCTGGCTGTGAAGCCATAAACAGTCACGGCCGGGTGTCCACAGTTGCTATATTGGCACCACGGAGAGGAGGGACAGAGGAGCGAGGCTCCGGGTGGCCGCATCGCTGGACTGTGGGACAGGTGAGTGACACTTTTTGTAGCTGCTGACTTTTAATAAACGGGTGGAACGCTATAAAAGTGGTAGTAAACTGTTACACCACTTGAACCTACAGGTAAGCCAGAAGGAAGACAGAGGAAGATGTCAGTCTCTCAGCTGTGAAATTGCAGAGCAAGTTTCTCATAATGTGCTAGTATTTTTATTTTTTTTAGCCGCTCAGGGTTTATTTAAAAGAGGAACTGCAGTCTGCTCACATAATTTGTAATAAAAACATCTTTGCCATTCTGAAGCTTTCGTCCAACCACTTTGCATATTATTTAATACATACTGTGACTCTGTATTTGCCAAATATGCTGCAGAAATCTCCCTCCACTGAGTCTGGCTGTAACCATTTAAACTGGGCAGCTGAAGCCGCTGCCTGTTCACTTCCTGGATTTACACAGACACACACCTCTAGCTCTGCAGCTCTCATTGGCCCTCTTATGACTCATCCTCCCTCCGTTTATAGATGGAAAGATGAAAAAAAAAATGACTGAAGTTCCACTTTAAGTACTAGTGTAAGAATTCATGCTGATATTAGGCTTCACACTTGTGCAAGTCAGGAATGCTTGCAAAACTGCATACATTCCCAGCCCGAAAGTAAAACGTGCTGCTCTTTACCCACTCCTGCAGCTTCTGAGACTGGAATTTGAATCAAATGGCAGCACCATCTGTTGGGAACATCTGGTATTACAGTGTGACCATACAGATAATTGTTCTAGGTCAGAGAACCATCATATTCATAAGTGCTCAACTGTGAAAACAGTCACATACATTTCAGCTGTGAGTCAATGTGAGACTTCTAACTAGCTGCATTCACTTGCACTTATTAGAAAGTTTGCAACTGTTCACTAGGCATGCTACACTAAAGCTCATCTCCAGAATAAGTGCTAAATATAAGTCATTCAAAACTTTCTCTCTCTGTAGTCTAAAAACTAACATTTACTATAAGGCTGGGTTCACACTGGTGCGACACGACAGCCGTCCTACTTTGGATCCGACTTTGCCCTGCGACATGAAGCCGGCATGTGTCCGACTTTCAATGAACGGGGATCCGACTTGGATCCCCGCCAATGCCGGCACTGTGTTTGGTATGAATCTTTAGGGGGGAACTCCGCGCCAAATTTTAAATAAAAAACCGGCATGGGTTCCCCCTCCAGAAGCATACCAGGCCCTTGGGTCTGGTATGGACCTTGAGGGGAACCCCCTACGCCGAAAAAACGGCGTGGGGGGTCGCCCCCAATCCATACCAGACCCTTATCCGAGCACGCAGCCCGGCCGGACAGGAATGGGGGTGGGGACGAGCGAGCGCCCCCCCCCCCCCCCCCCCCTCCTGAACCGTACCAGGCCGCATGCCCTCAACATGGGGGGTGGTGCCTTGGGGGAGGGGGCGCGCTGTGGCCCCCCCCACCCCAAAGCACCTTGTCCCCATGTTGATGAGGACAAGGGCCTCTTCCCGACAACCCTGGCCGTTGGTTGTCGGGGTCTGCGGGCGGGGGGCTTATCGGAATCCGGGAGCCCCCAGATCCCGGCCCCCCACCCTATGTGAATGAGTATGGGGTACAGCGTACCCCTACCCATTCACCTAGGAAAAAAGTGTCAATTTAAAAAAAAAACACTACACAGATTTTTAAAGCATTTTATTAGACAGCTCCGGGGGTCTTCTTCCGACTTCGGGGGTCTCTCCGGTTCTTCTCCACGCTCTCCGGATCTTCTGCCAGGCTCCTCCGCTCTCTTCTGCTCTTTTGCCGCTCTTTTGCTAAAGCGGAGGAGCCTGGTCTTCAATCTTCAATCTTGGGCATGCTGGGACTGTGACGTTTTAGGGGGCGTGGTCATCACCCGATGACCACGCCCCCTTATGCCGTCATAGTCCCAGCATGCCCAGGGACTGTGACGGCATAAGGGGGCGGGGTCACCGCCTATATAAGTCAGAGCAGAGCGCACAGAGAGCATTCTAGCCCCAGAGAGCGTCGTGTCAACATCAGGAGAAGAGGGCAGAAGGCAGAAGGCAGAAGATTGAAGACCAGGCTCCTCCGCTTTAGCAAAAGAGCGGCAAAAGAGCAGAAGAGAGCGGAGGAGCCCGGCAGAAGATCCGGAGAGCGTGGAGAAGAACCGGAGAGACCCCCGAAGTCGGAAGAAGACCCCGGAGCTGTCTAATAAAATGCTTTAAAAATCTGTGTAGTGTTTTTTTTTAAATTGACACTTTTTTCCTAGGTGAATGGGTAGGGGTACGCTGTACCCCATACTCATTCACATAGGGTGGGGGGCCGGGATCTGGGGGCTCCCTTATTAAAGGGGGCTCCCGGATTCCGATAAGCCCCCCGCCCGCAGACCCCGACAACCAACGGCCAGGGTTGTCGGGAAGAGGCCCTTGTCCTCATCAACATGGGGACAAGGTGCTTTGGGGTGGGGGGGCCGCAGCGCGCCCCCCTCCCCCAAGGCAACAACCCCCCATGTTGAGGGCATGCGGCCTGGTACGGTTCAGGAGGGGGGGGGGCGCTCGCTCGTCCCCACCCCCATTCCTGTCCGGCCGGGCTGCGTGCTCGGATAAGGGTCTGGTATGGATTGGGGGGACCCCCCACGCCGCTTTTTCGGCGTAGGGGGTTCCCCTCAAGTTCCATACCAGACCCAAGGGCCTGGTATGCCCTTGGAGGGGGAACCCATGCCGGATTTTTATCTAAAATTTGGCGCGGAGTTCCCCCTCAAGATGATCTGAGCACAAGTCGCGTGCCGAAGTCGGATCATGCGAGACGGCAATCCGACTTTGATCCGACTTCAATGATAGTCAATAGGCTGAAGTAGGATCAAAGTCGGACCAAAGTAGTACAGGGAGCATTTCTAAAGTCGGAACGACTTGTGTCGGACCAGTTAGGACGGCTCCCATAGGGAAACATTAAATTTCACACGTCATGCGACATGAGCTCCCAATGTCGGAGCGTTTGTCGGACCAGTGTGAACCCAGCCTCAAGAATCTGCATATCTCAAGCCCTGGGTCTCTCAGTCTAGGGCTCTGCAGGTGAAACCTAAACAGTAATTAAATCTGCAACAGACACACACAGGTAGAGCAATTCAGAGTTTACCATGCTGGCACAGATGTTTTTCATCACATTAGCATTCCCACATTTGTGATGCAACACAAAGGCAATGGAAAGGCATGCACTAGACACTGTAAACTGGAACAAGAAGTTGCCTGTCCCTAGTGACAAGCTAGGCTTATTAATACATGGACATAGGGGAATCAGTTATGGCCCTATAAACTGCAGCCACAACATGTGAGCCCATCATTAAAAATCAAGGTAAACAAAGGGATTATAATTATACTTACAGTGGATATAAAAAGTCTACACACCCCTGTTAAAATGTCAGGTTTCTGTGATGTAAATAAAAAAAAAAAAAAAAAAAAAAAAAAAAGGAGACAAAGATGAATTTCAGAACTTTTCCCACCTTTAATGTGACCTATAAACTGTACAACTGAAAAACAAACAAATATTTTTGTGGCTGCATTAGTGTGCACAGCCTCTTATAACTGGGGATGTAGCTGTGTTCAGAATTTAGCAGTCACGTTCAAACTCATGTTAAATAGGAGTCAGTACAAACCTGACATCATTTAAATTGCCTCTGATTAACTCCAATTAAAGTTTAGCTGTTCTAGTAGGTCTTTCCTGATATTTTCCTTACTCACATCCTACAGCAAAAGCCATGGTCCGCAGAGAGCTTCCAAAGCATCGGAGGGATCTCATTGTTAAAAAATCAGTCAGGAGAAGGGTGGAAAAGAATTTCCAAGGCATTAGATATACCATGGAACGCAGTGAAGACAGTTATCGAGTGGAGAAAATATGGCACAACAGTGACATTACCAAGAACTGGACATCCCTCCAAAATTGATGAAAAGACAAGAGGAAAACTGGTCAGGGAGGCTGCCAAGAGGCCTACCGCAACATTAAAGTGGAAGTCCATGCTAAAACTAAAATCCCTGCATCTATAGACATCCATGATCTAACACTAACCAACCTAGCCTGTAAAGAAGAAATCAGCATACATACCTTTTCTGAAGCTCATCAAACCCGATCCCACACGGAGCTGTCAGCCGCGGCTTCGCTGTACTGAAGCCCCATCGCAACTATGGGTGACGTCACTTCCCATTCATTTCACAGCCGTTGTCAGCCGTGTCCCCTGCAGAGCTTCCGTCGATGGAGATCCAGATTTTTTTCTTTACAGGGATAGATAGGTTAGTGTTAGATTGCGGGTGTCTATAGATGCAGTGATTTTAGTTTTAGCATTGACTTCCACTTTAATGTTGCTGTCCACTTTAAAGGAGCTGCAGGAATATCTGGCAAGTACTGGCTATGTAGTACTTGTGACAATCTCCCGTATTCTTCAAAGGTCTGTGCTATGTGGTTAAGTGGCAAGACGGAAGCCTTTTCTTACAAAAGAAAAACATCAAAACCCAGCTAAATTTTGCAAAAACACATCTGAAGTCTCCCAAAAGCATGTGGGAAAATGTGTTATGGTCTGATGAATCCAAGGTTGAACTTTTTGGTCATAATTCCAAAAGATATGTTCGGTGCAAAAACAACACTTCACATCACCAAAAGCACACCATACCCACTGTGAAGCATGGTAGTGGCAGCATTATGCTTTGGGGCTGTTTTTCGTCAGCTTGAACAGGGGCCTTAGTCAAGGTAGAGGGAATTATAAACAGTTCCAAATACCAGTCAGTCAATGTTGGCACAAAACCTTCAGGCTTCTGCTAGAAAGCTGAACATGAAGAGGAACTTCATCTTCCAGCATGACAACGACCCTACAGCATACATCCAAATCAACAAAGGAATGGCTTCACCAGAAGAAGATTAAAGTTTTGGAATGGCCCAGCCAGAGCCCAGACCTGAATCCGATTGAAAATCTGTGGAGTGATCTGAAGACGGCTGTGCACAGGAGATGCCCTCACAATCTGATATGCAGTGTTTTTGCAAAGAAGAGTGGGCAAATATTGCCAAGTCAAGATGTGCCATGCTGATAGACTCATACCCAAAAAGACTGAGTGCTGTAATAAAAGTGCTTCTACAAAGTATTAGTTTAAGTGTTTGCACACCTATGCAACCATATTTTATTTTTTACTTCCCTCCACCTAAAAGATTTCAGTTTGTTGTTCAACTGAGTTCTACAGTTTATAGGTCACATTAAAAAAGGTGGGAAAAGTTCTGAAATGATTTATCTTTGTCTCCTTTTTTTTTTAAATCACAGAAACCTGACATTTTAAAAACAGGGGTGTGTAGACTTTTTATATCCACTGTACCCATTTAAACTAAACAATTAAAACATCTTAAAGTGTACAATGCCTGTAAAATACATACATAGAAGCTGGCTTAGCTGCCAAAGTTTTTTTTATTTCTATCTACCCAGTCTGAATTACATGGCCTGCTGGAAAGCACAGCCAGGCAACCTAGCTTATCTCTATAGCAGTTAAAGTGGTTGTTCAAATAAAAAGTCAGCAGCTACAGAGCTACCTGCTGACTTTTAATAAAAGAACACTCACCTGTTCAGGGGTCCGGCGCCGACCTCACCCGAGTTAATTCTTCACTAGCCTTCGGGTTCCCGGTGCCAACATCCCAACAGTGGGCAGTCAGCTATGCCGTTTCACAGTCAGTTGTCCACTCTGCATGTACGAGCCGCGCTTTGTGAATGGTCCCGCAGTCTTCTAGGACTTTTGCCGTGTCCCACAGGACTGGGGGGTGGGGGGTAAGCACTTTAAAGCTTAGTATCCCCCCCCAATCCAGCAATGTGCACAGGAGCAGGGGTCTAGCGACACTCTTCCTCCTCAATGGCTCAGACACAGCAGCAGGAGCCACTGGCTGCTGACAATGACAGCCAATGAGGTGGGGGATAGGGTCTAAGCCCCGTTTTGTGAGTCAATGGACACACAGAGTGGAGATCAGGAGTGAACACACACACACCTAGCTTCTTACGGCGGAGGCACTCAGAATGCGCGGGGGGGGCAGGAGCGCCAGAGGATCCAAGAAGAGCATTGGGGTTGCTCTGTGCAAAACCATTACACAGAGCAGGAAAGTATGACATGCTTTTTTAAAAAAAAAAAAAAAAAAAAAAAAAAAAAAAAAAAAAAAAAAATCACCACACAACACCCACACTTTACCTTTATCATCACTTTAAGCAACAGAGTCTGGTCACCTTCCTTCCTCCAGCCTGTAACTGGGCAGTGAAGAAACAGCAAAGCCTGATGTCATCTCACTGCTTTTGTTCACCAGCATATGTAAATCCAAGACACCCGATTGGCCCCTGATACAACTAGAGTTGCTAGAGTTCAGCTTCAACAAAATAAAGGACAATGATTTGTAAGTACAAAATTCTAAAAGCAAGAACCCCTACCCTAACCCTTAGAGTCGAATCACAGAGAAATGTAGTCCGGATGCGTTTCTACATGCACGTTTGATGCGTTCCGATGCTTCCCCTCCTTCACCTTAACCACTTCCCGCCCAGCCTATAGCAGAATGACGGACAGAAAGTGGTTCAGTTATCCTTACTGGACATATTACGTTTCAGCAGGATAAGCAGCGGGGGCACACAGCGTGGCGTTTGATGATGTGGTGTGTCAGTCTGACACACCGCATCTCCAATCTAAGTAAAGAGCCTCTTCACCACGTGATTAGTTGTGTCCAATCACAGTGTAAATAGGAAAAGCCGTGTATGGGACGCCAGTATAGGAGAGCTGATCGGCTGCTCTCCTGACAAGGGGGTCTGCACTGTCTGCTTATCAGCCAAAAAGAAAGCTCTATTTGTGGGGGGGGGGGGGGGGGGGGGGTTGTTTGGGTACAGCATCGCATGACCGTTCAATTGTCATTCAAAATGGGAGAGTGCTGAAAGCTGAAAATTGGTCTGGGCAGGAAGGTGTATAAGTGTAGAGGTCGACCGATATTTGGCGTTTTTTACTTAATCGGCATCGGCCGATTGTGCTGATAAAAAAGGCCGATATAACTTCAGTGTGACTTGCTAATAATAGCGCCTGCAAACTGACCCGAAACAGGCGCTGCTTTAATTCCAGTGTTAAAACCCCGAGGGCTTTCACACTGGAGCGATGCGCTGGCAGGACGGTAAAAAAAGTCCTGCCAGCAGCATCTTCGGAGCGGTGAAGGAGCGGAGTGTATACCGCTCCTTTACCGCTCCTGCCCATTGAAATCAATGGGACGGAGCGGCTATACCGCCGGCAAACCCTTTCTCGGCCACTAGCAGGGGGGTAAAACCGCCCCTGCTAGCGGCCGCATACCGACGGTAAAGCGCCGCTTACAATAGCGGCGCTTTACCGCCGACAACGCCCCCGCCCCAGTGTGAAAGGACCCTAAAAGAAGTCAATGCAAGTTGCCTGAAGTTTTCTGTGAAGAGACTTCTCTCCTCCTCTGGGCAGCCTGCCAAATCTGATAAGAAGAAACATTGTATCTCTTCTTGGTTCTTTTATCAATGAGCTGAACTCTGTGTGTAGGAGTTCTCAGTTTAACCATTTAAAGACTAAATCTTTTCGAACACTTGTTGCTTACAAGTAAAAATCCTGTATTTTCTGCTAGAAAATCACTTAGAACCCCCAAACATTTTTATATATATATATATATATATATATATATATATATATATATATATATATATATATATATATATATATATATATATATATATATATATATATTTTTAGCAGAGACCCTAAAGAATAAAATAGCGGTAGTTGGAATATTTTATGTCACACGGTATTTGTGCAGCGGTCTTTTTTTTTTTTAAATATACACTAACGAATTAAAAAAAAAAAAAAAAAAACTAAGCAGTAAAGTTAGCCCATTTTTTTTTCGTCCAAAAGTTTTGATTACCTGTTTTTGTGCATTTAATATTTAAGATAGTTTTTTTTACTCTAAAATTATACATACAAGTGAACTGATTGGAGGTTTGTTTTGTTTAATAAATGTAAGAAATTTTCTGTATCACTTATTACTTAAGGTTGATATCACACTGGAGCGGGCATGCGTTGATGGTAAAATGCTGCTAGTTTTAGCGGCGTTTTACCGTCATTTTAGCGGCGCTATTCGGCTGCTAGCGGGGCACTTATAACCCAGCTAGCGGCCGAGGAAGGGGTTAAATGCGCCCCTGAGGCACCGTTACCGAAATGCTTTGCAGGCGATTCGACTGTGGTGCGCATTAATTTCAATGGGCAGGAGTGCTGGAGCAGTGGTATACACCGATCCAAAGATGCTGCTTGCAGGACTTTTTTTTTTTTAACATCCTGCCAGCGCATCGCCTCAGTGTGAAAGCACTCGAGCTTTCACACTGAGACTGCAGGGGAGCCGTTTTGCAGGCACTTTACAGGCGCTATTTTTAGCCAAAAAGCGCCTGAAAAACGCCCCAGTGTGAAAGGGGTCTAACTATTAGATTTTATGAGATGAAGGGAAAAAAATAAAGAAAAAAAAAATAATAATTCGGCATCATATATCGGCCACCGCGATTTCTAAATATGGGCATCGGCCAGAGAAAAACCCATATCGGTCGACCTCTATATAAGTGCCCTGTATTAAAGTGGTTTTACCACATTCTAGTAAAGTTCAGAAAAATATGCAGCATGTTCTACTTTTTTCCTCTGGAATGCACTGGAACTGACCTCACTGGTGTGAGCTATGCCATTGGAAACCATATAAAACTACTTTCCATGTGTTTTTGATGTAAAAAAAAAAAAAAAATAGAATACTACGCACTTGACTGTGAACTGGTCCTTTAACTCGCAACACTTTTGTTAAGAGACCAACAGACAGGAGTGCATTAATGCCTAGTACACACGAGCCGAATGTCGGGAGACAGCCGATTCAATAAAAACCAACCAACATTCGGCCCATGTGTATGTCAGCCGGTCCAACTAACGTCTGGCTTCTGTTGGAGGAGCATGCTGGAAAACAAGCTGCCGACCGGCTCCTGATCAATGGCTGAGAGCGCTGATCAGAGTGTTCTGGCAGGAGGCCACCCCCTGTCAGAACACAACTCAGCAATCGCTGTACCAACATCGGATCGTTAATACAGCTGTCAGGTTTTTTTTGTTTTGTTTTTTTAAAACTATTAGTGTGTACCAGGCTTAAGACTATACATTAGTACAAAGCAGACAATCATCACTGAGCAAATATTAGTTCATCCAGCTGATGATAGGGGCATTTTCCACCAAGTACAGTCAGAGTTTCCTACCGAGATCTGTACATACATAGTGAGATTGGTCTCATCCTACCAAGATCATAAGTTGAGGAGGGGTATCTAATTGTCAAAAAGCATTTATCGTTTGAGGAGGCAGAATAAAAGAAGCGGACATTAATGCAGTTTTAGAGGATCCATTAACAGACTCATGACCAAGCCACAAGGTAAAGGTAAAAATATATTACTGGTTTATTGCCTTGTAACTGTAGTTAAACAAACCTGAACTAGACATCAAGGCTTCCTGAGAACCTGCCTCATCACTGTGAAAGACAAAACAATCAATTTTTGAACTTGGACTAAACATGTCAGAGAGGTTTACTATTCAGCACAGAATTATGTGAAGCAACCTTGTGCACAGAGGACTGCTTATATTTGGATAAGCATCTGCTGGAGCAGGCGCTAACACTAAACACCCCGTCTGGCAGGTTTTTCAAGGGGAAGGATGTTATCTGTCAAAACACAGAATTCAGAAAAAGGTGACTATTAATTCTGATTTTCCACAATGACAAAAAACAAAAATTAATAATATAGAAAAAGTGGTGGGGGGGGGGGAGTTGGCACCTGAGCCAGGCTGTCAGCAGAAGTTATGACCCTTGTCAAGTTGGGTATAAACTGAACTGTTAAATATAAATGGACTGGTTGACTGAGGTTAATATTCAAAAAAAAAAAAAAAAAAAAAATTGGGTTCCTTTCCTGCTATTATACACTATAAAATATTCTTAGGAAACCGGCATTAAGAGAAACCTCCAACTCAAAAGCTTGCTTATTCTTAAGTTTCAAGCCCAAGTAAACAGATCAGAAATTCAGATGGGTGAAAGTGCCGCCTTGATGCAGTCACTGAGCGCCCAACACTCCGCATGAGAGCCTCATCTCCACATGAGAGCCTTATCTCCACATGAGAGCCTCATCTCCACATGAATGTGCGCAGAACTACAATCAGTCAGTGTGGCTTTTGAAGGCTGGAGCCATAGTGATCAAGGTTCATCCTCTGGGAATATTCTTTTTTTTTTTTTCCTCCAAAAAATGTTAAATCAAATGTCCCATCTTCACTTTAAATGCAGACTAGTGAATTCATGGCAGCGATGAGATCAAAATACAGGAAACTGCAGATTAAGCCGATAATGTTGTTACTTTGAAATTCAGAAAACCCAGAAAACCACTTACAGAAATCTTTCATCCATCTGGAAGTTCTAAACACGAAGGGGAATCCCAGCATGTTTTTATCTACTGCCCTTTACAAACAATGACGCGTTCTAAATAACTTCCCCTCTGCCGTCCAGCACAACAATGCAGCAAAGTTCTTTCAGGTGACTATAGAGTTACACATGAAACTATGAAGGTAATTTCTGCAGTAGGAAGTACATCACAGACAGCTCCTTTTGTTGGCAACCAAAACACTGCATAGCAATTCTCACATTACAAGTCCACAAAGCTCCAAGCCTTCTACCAGAAACAGCAGTCACAATACACACCTGGAAATAAAGCCATGTGAGACCAAGGCATCTAATCTTGTGAAAAGTACCATTGTAGAAAGATCATAAAGTGGTTGTAAACTCTTATATACCCAGTGAAGGGACTATCCTCAGGTGATACACCGAGATGAAACAAATCCTACATAAGTTGGACCGGTTTATCTGCACTCTTCTCTACAGCCCTTCAAAGTGTAGAATTTATAAAGCTCCTCTGAGCTGTAAAAAAGAAGGGAGGAGAGCTCTGAGAGCTGATTGGAGGGAAAGGACACACACCCCTCAACACAGCAACAGAGTTGAGGCTATCAATTAGCTGGAGATCGCTCCCGTGGAGATCCCGCGCTATTTTTCTCTTGGTGTCACAAAAACTTTTCAGAAATGACTCCTGCAGATAGAAGAACAAAGCAGCAGACAGAAATGACTCAGGGGTTGATTTACTAAAACTGGAGTGCGCAAAATCAGCTCTGCACAGAACCCAATCAGCTTCCAGTTATTTTGTCAAAGCTTAATTGAACAAGCTGAAGTCAGAAGCTGATTGGCTACCATACACAACTGCACCAGATTCAGCATTGTCCAGTTTAGGCTACTTTCACACTGGGGCGGAAGATCCTTTAGTGGTAAAGCACTGCTAGTTTTAGCGGCGATTTACCACTGTTTAAGCGTCGCTTTTTTGCTAGCGGCTGAAGGGGTTAAAAGCGCCCGTGTTGCGACACTTCCAAATCGCTTTTCAGGCATTGCCTATTCATTCCAATGGGCAGGGGCAGTGTAGGAGTTCTATATACAACGCTCCTACACTGCCCCAAAGATGCTGCTTGCAGGACTTTTTTCCCTTCCCGCAAGCGCACCGCCCAGGTGTGAAAGCAATCGAGCTTTGTCACTGGGGAGGCATGAGAGGCAGTTTTCAGGTGCTGCTATTTTTAGCGCTAAAACACCTGAAAACTGCCTTAGTGTGAAAGGGGTCTAAAGGCCCCTTTCACACGGGCACTTCAATCAGGTCCGCCTGTCAGTTTTTCAGGCGGACCCGACTGGACACTCCAATCACCTCTATGGAGCGGCAGATGTCAGCGGCGACATGTCCATTGACATGCTCCGATACCCGACCAATCCAGATGGATGGAGACCCCATTTTCCCATCCATCTGGGGGATCAGATGAAAACAGACAGGTGGTCCATTTTCATCCGATCTCCCCGTAGAGGAGAGCGGGACTTTGACAGGTCTGTCTACGCACAGTGAGCGAAGACGGACCTGTCATCTGCCTGCTCAATGGGGATCAACGGATCGATCCCCTGCTGAGCAAAGCAGAATTCACTGAGCAGGAAAGCCCATGTGAAAGAGCCCTTAGTAAATCAAACCCTTAGTGCTCTTAATTGAAACAAGTACACACTACAGAGGGATATGCTTTGTTCAAATTTCATGTCTGAGGAGATCACCCGTCAGAACACAACAGCTCAGAGCAGAAGATCGCTGTACTAACATCACATAGTCCATACAGCAGCTCCTCTTGAGCACTTCAGCATTTTGTTTTTTTTTTCGTTCAGCCCGCTGGGTTGGGAGAAAAAAAAAAAAAAACCTAAATAGTGTGTACCAGGCTTTGCCCACTTCCCACTTTGCAGCACCAAACAATGGTTGTGCTTCAGTGCTCCCTCCCACAATGGAAGTCTAATTGTTAACAAGCTCATTAAAAACAATGCCCTCATTGTAATCTAATTTTCTTTAACACTTGAGATATGTGACAGGTATCCTTGACTTGACACCCACTTTGCTCACTCTCGCCACACTACCCTGCTGCTCTATTCACCTTCCAGGATTGCAGGAAAAAACCTGGTGCGCTTAGACTTGGAAATTTGGCGAGTTTTTCTAAAGCAAACCTGTGCTTTTCCAATTAAAAGGTAAAAGCAATATGCTTCATTAGTGCCCCATATATGTGCCAACAATATACCTACATTGCATTCACTACTCTGCCACCTTGTGCAGAGCCAAAAGAAAACACTGGTACTGGTGTGGGCCGCACCGTGGCTAAGTGTTTAGCACCTCAACCTTTTATATGTCGATGGGGAGGGGCTGCACTAGAATAATTAGGTTTCTCTGCCCTGTGTAGACAAAGCACAGATTCACAAAGGAGTCTAGGGAGCATGTAATAGAAATACATTATTACCGACTCCCACATACTTTCTCCCCATCAGAGGGCAGGTGCTACCAGTGACCTAGCTCTAATTGTGGCCCTTTGTTTTCAAGCAATTCAATCACTCTTGCAATAAAGCCTTGTTCACGTCATTTATGGAGGTGTTGGGACCGTGCATCCAATGGCAGGACAGCGGCAGTAGAAGTAGCTTCAAGAGTATTGTTTTTAAAAATAGGGGACAGCATTTTAATGTAGGGACAGCTGTAACAAATGTGGACTTTATTTTAAAATGTCATTAAAGGCAAACTAACCCTTTAACTGGGGTTAAAAAACAGAATGGTCATTAAATCTCAGAATAAAATCTTCACCTTAGAGAAGGGGTCCTTAAAGCGGAATTCCGGCCAAAATATGACCCAAGATAAAAATAACCCTAGAATACTCATGCAATGTAACAAAATGTATGCTGTAAACTATGCCCAGTTTTCTATTTGTGCAGCATCGTTTTCTTACTTTGTGAAGTTCCTGCACAGAGCGGCCATCACCAGTGTGGGCATCTGAAGCCACAGTGTCCTCCTTCCTGGATTCCGTGCATGATGGTTACCCAGCACGCACCTATCGATCTTGCACATGTGCAGTGCAGTGGAATCTTGGTCAGCTTGCCATGCCAAGCTGACCAAAGATTTTCCATAGACACTAACGTTAAATATTACGGCGGCAGTGCCATGCCAAGCTGACCAAGATCTCCCAGGAGCCAATGTAAAACCCGGAAATGACATCCACGTCCGCTAAAGGAGGAAGTGAAATTGGATATAGGCTTAAAAACAGGTAAGTGAACTGAAAAAAATAATAATAATAAAATTGCCAATTCATTCTAAGGATGCACATTAGTGCTGCATGGTGAGGAGTGAAAAGTGTGCAGGGAACTCCGCTTTATGCTATTTACAAATACAACTCCCCAGTGGATGCCCAATATGTTCTCATTCCCGCTTCAGACTGTCAAAATCACCACCAGTCCTATTACTAGGTACCAATAAAATGTCAAAAGAGGTCAATAGCTTTGCTTTACTTCCTATATTTAGATAGCTAGGAACAGAACAGTTTAAGAGAAAATCAAACAAATTTATCAAATTTTAATTGAAAATAAAACACCCAGGCTAGTTACAATTAGCCATTTTCATGCAATAAAAATCTAAAAGTCAAAGTACAGTTACTATCATTGCTACTCGTCTGTCATCCGACAGGGTGAATTTACTAAAGGCAAATACATTGTGCACTTTGCAGGTGCAGTTGTATTCATTTTCCCCCAGAGCTCAGTGAATGTGGTGACGCTCTGCTGATTTCCATCATCCAATCACGTGCAAGCAAAAATTCTGGGCTTTTCTTGCAACTGATTGGGTATTCATAACGTGAAGCTTTACCACATTTACTAAGCTCTGGGGAAAAGGAGTGCAGCTGCAGCCTATTTTCCTTTAGGCTGCTGACAGCCATTAGCAGTTAAGCGCGGCTAAAACGAGCAGCGCTTTACCGCCGCTTAAGCTTTTCATTTCAATGGGCAGGGCGTTTTGGGAGCACCAAATACAGCGCACCAAAACCGCCCCAACGATGCTGCCTGCAGGACTTTTTCTAACGCCCCGCAAGCGCACCGCCCGAGTGTGAAAAGTCACGCAAACCTTTTCAGGCGCTATTTCTATCGCTAAAACACCTCAGCGTTTTTTCTACAGTCATTAAACTCTCCATCATGTTATCCTATATGTCCATACACACATAGGCTGTTATCCTCAGTTTTTGAGCAGAAAAAAAAAAAAAAAAAAAAAACACAAAAACTAGTGCAGGGATATGCAATTAGCAGACCTCCAGCTGTTGCAGAACTACAAGTCCCATGAGGCATAGCAAGACTGACAGCCACAAGCATGACACCCAGAGGAATGATGGGACTTGTAGTTTTGCAACAGCTGGAGGTCTGCTAATTGCATATCCCTGAACCAGTGGGTTCTGAGAGACGTTTTTTAGCTGTAAAAACGCTCTAACGCTGATAAACTTCGATAAATGCTCAAAAATGTCGCTCACCAGCAAAAACGTTGAAAAAAAAAAAAAAAAAAGTTGAAAAACTGCAAAGCTACTGACGTTTTTTATAAGGTTATTTTAAGGTCCAGTGTGCATGAGGCCTGATAGTGATAGGTTTAGCAGGAGCCACTTCACAGTCCTCTACTTGCAGATCAGGACTTCAGCTGTCCAACCAACAACTGGTCCAGGTAGGGGAGCATATCAAAGAGTAAGCAATTAACCTAAAGCAGAAACTTTTTAAATTGCAAACAGGCAGGCTTTTTATTGCAGAAGAGACATGCAATATCTCTTCTGTAATAAAATACACTTACTTGCCTGTTAGCAATCCTCTGTAGAATGTACATTGAGCAGCGCATGCGCAGCTCAGTTTACAGTCAGGCACACCCACTGTGTGCCAAGACTGCACTCCTGCACATGCACCGAGCAAAAGCTCCACAGAGAGCCAGTCACAATCTCGTAACATGCGCATTGGATGCGAGGGAAACCCACATCCAATTCACAATAATGTGAACCCAGCCTTAGAGGCAGGAAAAAAAAAAAAATAACCCACTGCCAATGCCTCCAGGAGCAGCAGGAAAAAAAAAAAAACGCTTGACGCTGCTAAACGCAGCTAGACGCTGGTGCGCGAGCATTAATTTCAATGGCCAGAAAACATTTTTTATTCTGGCCAATTAAATGAACACCCAAGAGCTTGACCCCTGTAAAAGCTCCTAAAAGCTTCAGACACTTTTACAAGTGTCAGGCATTTTTTCTGCAAAAATGCTGCTGGCTTCTAGGCGAGTTAAAAAAAAAAAAAAAAAAAAAAAAACACATCCTATGTGCATGAGGCCTTAGAATCACTTTAAGAGTGTTTATACAACAGATGAATATTCTAAGAGAATTGATGTATTGATTTTCACACAAGCCTAGACATACCTAGTATTTAAATACCCAAAACATGATGTCCACAGTCATAGCTGCCTGAACATTAGGACTGGTTTCCACAGGAATTAGAGGTACTCCGTGCATGTTCCTGATGTCCTATGATTAACTCGCTGACAAAAGGTGTAGTACATCACATAGCTCAGTGCCCAGAGTAGTTCTACTAAGTGCACATTTCAGGCTGTACCACAAGTAGTACCTGTACATGAGACCCAGGGCCTAGCGCTTCCCTAGTGTGAGAACATTTCAAAACCGACCTCCTGTACCTTTGTGTGTACAAGGCTTTATAATGGCCATTCTCCAATTTTACTATAGATATGTTCTTCCAGATTAAAAGTTTTATGCTTCTTTTCAGACCCTCTCCTACTGAAGTCTACAAGCCAAAAACACGCGATCATGCCCCAAAGAAGCCCCTGTAGTTTTTCTGTGTTGAGCGACAGTACATCATCTAGATGTGATCCGGCACAATAGAAGAACATGGAAATCTGGTATTGAAGAGCTTCTGGAAATGCACTTCAAAATCAGGCAAGAATGGGGCTAAAGCTTTAAAAGGTCAAGTTCACCTTCTGGAGCATTTTACACCCATATTTAAAGGTGTAACATGATTCAGCACTTCCCGTCACACACCACCATTACTAGTATTAGAAAAACTTTTCAAAGAAAAATAAATAAAATTTACACATTTTTTTTTTTTTTTTTAAACCAAAGACATGTAGAATACATATTGGCCTAAACTTATGAAGAAATTAGATTTTTTTTTATTGGATAGGTTTTGTTTTATAGCAGAAAAAAAAAAAAAAAGCTAAATGGTCGTCTTTATAGTGCAAAAATAAATAAACTCAGTGGTGATCAAATACCACCAAAATAAAAATGTGTATAATATATATATATATATATATATATATATATATATATATATATATATATATATATATATATATATATATATATATATATATATATATATATACACACACACACATACATACACACACACATACACTATAATTTTAAATTTCGGTGGTATTTGATCACGGAGTTTTTTTTTTTTTTTTGTTTACCCCTCATGCACACAGGCTGTTAAAAAAACGTTATGAAAACGCCAGTATTTTAGCAGTGACTTTTTTCAGCTTTTTTCAGCGTTTTTGTGCGTTTTTTTTTTTTTTTTTCAATGGATCAAAAACGCTAAAAAACGTTGGTGAATGACGTTTTTGAGCGTTTTTACAGCTGAAAAACGTCTCTCAGAACCCACTGGTCCTGGGTTTTTTTTACAGCTTAAAAACGCCTATGCCACTTGCAGCTCAAAAACGCTTAGGTGGGCATGAAGCCATAGACTAACATAGACAGGCCTTTTTAAGCTGCAAAAAAAGCTCAAAAAAGCAGCTGTAAAAACGTCCGTGTGCATGAGGACTTATAGTGCAAAAAAAAAAAAAAAAAAAACAAACAAACAAAAACAAAAACAAAAAAAACAGACAAAACGACTGACCATTTAGAAAAAAAGATTTTTTTTTTTTTTTTCTAAATTTATATTTTTATATCCAATTTATGCACAGCATTGCATGACCACAAAATTGTTAGGTAAAGCAACTCTTTGCCAAATAGCAAGTAATGGCCTGGTCATGAAAGGGGGGGGGGGGGGGGGAGGTTAAATCTTCCAGGAGGTCAAATGGTTAAAACAGAATTTTAGAACAATAAGAAAAATAAGCCAGTTTCTGATCCTTGGCTTTCCTCATCAAGACACTTTCACTTGTTGAACTAGTATGACTAATAAACCTGGACAGCATTACAAACTGAACCCCCCCAATCACAAAAACACTTTCAATGCTCAGTCATGATTTCATGTAACACAAAACATGTTCCATACAAAGCTCAGTGCTGCAGAACAGAAAAGCTCTATTACATCCTTACCCAGTCAAATGACGAGCTACAAGTCCCAGCATGCAGAATGTCAGGAATTTTAATTCCACCCGATTACCATAGAAGACCACAACTGTTCCTTGTTGCAGACAGTAACTTTCCTCACCACTTGAGTACCGGGCTGATATAACTCCTTCATTAACAGTTCATTTTTCACTACCGCTATACTGCAACTGACAATTAATCCATTGTGCAACACTGTACCTACATCAAATGTATTTTGTTAGACCAATACAGCTTTCTTGTGGTGGTATTTATTAACCCCCTGGGTTTTTTATTCTTTACCATGTAAATGAAAAATACAAAAAGTTTAAAAAAACAAACCTGTTTCCTACTTTCAGTAAAACAAAAAAAAGTGGGGTAATTAATATTTTTTTTTCTTCTAAGCATTTCTGTCACCTGACAAACTAGATGAAAGTAATAAACACAGGCATCAATCCAATCTGGGCAACTTCAAATATGCAGAAACTCTTCTGTGAAGCAACACTGTTGGAGAGCTCCAAAAAGGCACCTCAACTAAAAGTGAATATGCTGAATGAATACAATGCAAATAAAATGAATTATAAAAATTGCAACTACTCTAACTATAGTCCCATTACTGTTAACATTATACAGGACTTGGGCAACAGTTTCTGCTGAGATTTAAAAAATTTAAGTGATAAACCCAAAAACAAACATGCTTAAATGTGATGGCTGCATTCCTTTTCTTTTTTAAGAGTCTCCTTTATTTTCCATCTGGTGATCTGGTCAGTAAGCCTGTTTTCAAAAGAACAAGATCTCCTACAAATGTAGCAGTTAGAGTGATGAGACAAACCATTTACCATTGACAGGGGTGATTAAAATGATCAGTTTTTATTTATTCATGTCAATTGTAGAACCTTTATCTCAAAAGGAAAAAAAAAAAAAAAAAAAAAAAAACTGTTACTGTAACTGCAGTGTGAGCTGGTGGTGTTTAGCTGCAATTTGCTAGTAGATCTAACACCCCCCTTTCCCCAAATTAACAATGCTGCTGTGCCCCTTCATCCAGAGTAAGGGCACTAAACACAGGAGGTGTGTTACTGGCCAGATCACCAGGGAAAAACAGAAGGGGAACACTTAGAAAAAATGAATGCAGCCACCACATCTAATGATTGGCAAGTTACAATATATTACATTTTTGGTTTAATACCACATAAACTAAGGGGTCTGTTTATGTTTATCACACAAGATTCACACAGCTTTCACCCTGGACATTTTTCCAAACTAATCCAATTAGAAAAGTTGGAATCTTGGATGAAAACTTTTATAATTAGACCACCAAGTGTTGAGTTCAGCTTCTCAAGAGAGTGTTGAAGCCTGTTCTAGATGTTCTATGGTATCCAAACTAAAGCCTCGTACACACGGTACAATTGTTGGCAGGGGATTGTTTGACAGACTGTTGTCCTAACATCTGACCATTAGTACGCTCCTTTTGACAATTGTTGTCCAACAAATGTTGGATGGTAGGCTAGTAAATTTTCAGCGGACAACGGTCTGTTGTCTGATTTTTGTATCGTCTGTACACAAATCCGTCACACAAAAGGCGAAAGTACAAACACGCATTCTCGGAATGATGAATCAATGCTCACCAAACTAGTAGAAGGGGCCCAAATGGTGGCGCTCAAGAGCTGAAATTCCTTATAGTATGTCACTACGTTCGTGTTTGTGGCACGACAATTATGTACCGTTAATATGCAAGACAAGATCCTGGCACACGCCCTTTTGACAAAAATCAGACGCTCGATTGGCCAACAATCATACCGTGTGTACGAGGCTTTAGACTACAGCATGAAGAAGATTACTGGATGGCTAATTATTTCAGAGAGGATGCTGGTGTGACTTGAAGCTGAGGTTTGTGAAGCAGCGGACACACACACACACACACACACACACACACACACACACACTAAAAATTCCCTGTGCAAGCACACTGCCGAGCCCTCCAGCTACTGCCAAACTTCAAGCACCCATTACTGTGTATTGATGGATAAACAAAGGGCAAGGGTAACCTCTGAAATACGGATTCTATCACAGTCTATGGCGTTGAAAGGGGGGGGGGGGGGGTCAGACAATGAGTCCCTCCTTATGTTTAATTTACAAATAAAATAGAAGATGCCTTCCACATGCGTCTTTACTGGTTACTTGGCAGAAGAATGGTTAGGACATAACGAAGAGCTTCCCACATTCTCCTGTCCTAGAGGTGAGGGTCCAGGTCTATATATGACAGTGGTAAGGGCTCCCACCATCCAACTGACTCATGCAACAAAAAAAAAAAAGCCCCAACACCGCTGCATCCTTCTACCCACATAATAAACTACAACTTCGGTTTCATTCACACAGCTTCTACAGGAGCGCAATTTCTGCTCTCAGGAGTCATGGGTGTTTTGTGTACAACCAAGAACAGCCACCTGTACACATCAATGACAGGCGTTACAGCTGGGTATTTTCATCCATACGGGGCAGATGAGCCACCTGGACAAAGACACAATGCATTAAGGAAAAAAAAATAAAAATTAGACCTTAGATCTCATGTTTCAAACCCACAGCCCCCCAGGCCCGGTCATGCGGCCCTCACACCCAGTTTTGAAGTCGGAATGTGAAGGAACTCCTTTCCACCACCTCCAGCTCTTCTGTGCTTACAAAGGACAGCTTTACTCTTATGCCCTGTACACACGATCGGACATTGATCGGACATTCCGACAACAAAATCCATGGATTTTTTCCGAAGGATGTTGGCTCAAACTTGTCTTGCATACACATGGCCGCACAAAGTTGTCGGAAAATCCGATCGTTCTGAACGCGGTGACGTAAAACACGTACGTCGGAACTATAAAAGGGGCAGTAGCCAATAGCTTTCCTCTCAATTTATTCTGAGCATGTGTGAAACTTTGTGCGTTGGATTTGTGTACACACGATCGGAATTTAACCGATTGGATTTTGTTGTCGGAAAACTTTATAGCCTGCTCTCAAACTTTGTGTGTCGGAAATTCCGATGGAAAAAGTCAGATGGAGCCCACACACGATCAGAATTTCCGACAACATAATCCAATCGCACTTTTCCGGTCGGAAAATCGGACCGTGTGTAAAGGGCATAACATCCCTGCATGCACTCACCATGGTTCCAGATTTCCAGAATCTGAGAGAGAATGATCTTCTGGCAAGGCAGAGCTGCCTACATAGGGAGGTACTAGAACCAATACACGGGTAGAAGAGCCCCCTGAACAGGGGGGTACTAGAACCGATACACGGGTAGTAGAGTCGCCTCCACAGGGGGGTACTAGAGCCCAATACACGGTGTCACGGAACGTCCCACACTCCGCTTGAGTGCTTCTGTCATATACCACTTCCTCCCAGTCTGTATACAGATATTAGATATTCCAACCTCTCTGAGCAGAAAACAAGGCGACACTTGCTTCACTGCTAACATGGACTGTTTATCATGAATCAAAGTTACAAGACTTTATATGCCGTTGGAACCTCCTCTAACAATACAACTGTAACTTAATTAACATGAGCTAATTATCTAATCCTTTATACAGCCTAGGTGACTGAGACATGACCTTTCACCCAGACTTGTGGTCACCGAGCTTCATACAGTTAATTAACACAATAGCAGTCGTCCCGTCTCCTACATTGTATAGAGGACAATGTCATTAGCTCATTCAATTAACATAAACACAGGTTGATGACACCAGCATCTCCTCACAGGATGTGTCCCAACAGAATGAATCCATTGAAAATCCAGGGCCCATAATCAAAAGGCAACAGGCTTGCATACAGTCCTCTCCAACAGCCTCTGTCCCGGCTAGGTCTGTGACACACGGGTAGTAGAGTCGGCTACACAGGGAGGTACTAGAACCAATACACGGGTAGTAGAGTCACCTACACAGGGAGGTAGTAGAACCAATACACGGGTAGTAGAACCAATACACGGGTAGTAGAGCCCCCTACACAGGGAGGTAGTAGAACCAATACACGGGTAGTAGAACCAATACACGGGTAGTAGAACCAATACACGGGTAGTAGAGCCCCCTACACAGGGAGGTAGTAGAACCAATACACGGGTAGTAGAGTCACCTACACAGGGAGGTACTAGAACCAATACACGGGTAGTAGAGTCACCTACACAGGGAGGTACTAGAACCAATACACGGGTAGTAGAGTCACCTACACAGGGAGGTACTAGAACCAATACACGGGTAGTAGAGTCACCTACACAGGGAGGTACTAGAACCAATACACGGGTAGTAGAGTCACCTACACAAGGAGGTACTAGAACCAATACACGGGTAGTAGAGTCACCTACACAGGGAGGTACTAGAACCAATACACGGGTAGTAGTCACCTACACAGGGAGGTACTAGAACCAATACACGGGTAGTAGAGTCACCTACACAGGGAGGTACTAGAGCCCAATACACGGGTAGTAGAGTCACCTACACAGGGAGGTACTAGAGCCCAATACACGGGTAGTAGAACCCCCTACACAGGGAGGTAGTAGAACCCAATACACGGGTAGTATAGTCACCTACACAGGGAGGTACTAGAACCAATACACGGGTAGTAGAGCCCCCTACACAGGGAGGTAGTAGAACCAATACACGGGTAGTAGAGCCCCCTACACAGGGAGGTAGTAGAACCAATACACGGGTAGTAGAGCCCCCTACACAGGGAGGTAGTAGAACCAATACACGGGTAGTAGAGCCCCCTACACAGGGAGGTAGTAGAACCAATACACGGGTAGTAGAGCCCCCTACACAGGGAGGTAGTAGAACCAATACACGGGTAGTAGAGCCCCCTACACAGGGAGGTAGTAGAACCAATACACGGGTAGTAGAGCCCCCTACACAGGGAGGTAGTAGAACCAATACACGGGTAGTAGAGCCCCCTACACAGGTAGGTAGTAGAGCCGGGCCAGGTAGGAGAGTAGAGCTTTGGCCGTGTCGGTGTTGCACACTGTACATAGTGCACTTTGTATACAAGCACACCCCACATACAAGCAGCCCTTTCAGGGCACCCATACAGCCGATGGCCCACAATGACATAGAGGTGATATCCCTGCTTTAGACCCAGGTTGGTGAGGATGCAGACCTTGGTGACCAATGGCCAGGCCCGGGGAGTAGAACAGGAAGGTGTGGCTATGCAAATGGTGACTTTCAGAAAGTCTATACAGTTATCTATGAGGCAGGGCTCTGGAGCAATGTATCAGGACAGGGTACAGAATGGGGGGTGATGGGGCACAGTCCGGGGATCAGAGGCTTCATACAGAGTCTGGTCCTTCCACACAGGAGATGTGATGATTGGATCCTACAGGTTGTCAGATCAGATCATTATACAGGAGGGGGAGGGGAGGGGAGGACAGGGATATGGGGGTAATGGGGGTCAGCTCAGAGGGTACACAGGAAGTTCCGGGTGTCCTCGCCCCCGCCCCCTCCCCCTCCTCTCGGTATGGTACAGTCCGCTCACCGTCACCCCGTATACAGTGACCCCAGAGGCACAATGTGAACCCCGCACACCCCGGGTACCTTGAAGCCCTGTCCCGGTCCTCTCAGGAGAAGCTCGTCCTTCCCATGCAGCCCCGGTCACAGAGGAGCGGACACGGTACTGAGTCCAGGCCAGCGGTAGAGCCGGTGATCACCCCGAGCCGAGCCTCACTCCCCGCCTCTCCCTACTGCGGCCGCCGCTGCCACCATACACCAGGCGTGACGTCACGAGGCGAGCTATGCGCAGGCGCCGTGCTTTAACTCTGCCAGCGCCGGGCTGTGCCGGGATCTCCTCCTCCGGTGTCTTATCGAATTCAGTCCCCTATCATATAGTGTCCTCCCTGTACTGCGCAGGCGCAGTACGGAGGACAAAAGAGACTCCGAAAGTCTCCGAAGTTCAACAGCTGATCGTCAGCTGTACACGGCGCCTGCGCATTTATTCTTACCCTATGTCCAGGATCATTCCCTACTATCCAAGTGGACATAGAGTTAGAATAAATATTTGCCGAGCGCAGCGAGGCCGTGCCCGAAGCGTGGCGAGCGAAGCGAGCCCGCGAGGGGCCCTCTTACACTGCCATCGCTAACAGGTGCCCGAGCGCCGTGTACAGCTGATGGTCAGCTGATCAACTTCGGGCATTTTCGGCATCTCCTGCTCCTCCGTACTGCGCAGGCGCTGCGCCTGCGCAGTACGAGGCGGACACTATCTGATACGAGGACACTATATGGCAGAACACCGGCAGCCTGTGGGTCATGCCCAGGCCGGGTCACGTAGGGTAGTTCTGGTGGGGAGCATTAGGGAGAAGGATGGCACTTTGTAGTGAGTCTCACAGTGGTGTCCAATCAGAGAGGCTCACAGATGGTCTCAGATCACATACCTAAAGGGCCATTGTATACAGCCTATTCATTTCAATGGGGTGCCAAATGGGCAAAAAGCATGGCAGGAGGAATTTTTAAAATCATTCCTACATGTTACATTATTGGGCGCAAACACGAGTGTTTGTCAGATGTATTTGGGGTGCCATTAACCATGAATAGCACTGTATGTGAGGAGAGCGCGGTCCCGTATGGCGCAGGAAACACGCATTTCCCACAATGCATTTGGTGTGACCCGCCATAAGGACCCCTCTCATTGGTCTGTATGATGGGCGCAGGGGTTCAGGCCTCATTCACACAGGAGTACCTGTCCATACACCCCTGCCAAGGACCATCTTTGCCTCCCCTGGTGTTCAACACACAGCCGCTGGCCCCAATTTACCATCTGTATGGCTGTGTGTCCTTAAAGTGGTTACAGAAAAACCTTGGATAGCGAGCATAATTCATTCCAGAAACATGCTTTTAATCCAAAGCACTTGTATATCAAAGCCAATTTCCCCACAAGAAATAATAGAAACTCAAATGGAACGCTACCAATAAATAATGGAAACTCAAATGATTTGTTCCACAACCATTTATTCATAGGTCCTTCAGTTTATAGTCCATATAAAAAGATTATAGCAATGTGACCAGGTTGTGTAACCAGAAAATGTCCATCTACAAATGTCAGCCTCCACAAGGGGATTAGAAGCAAAATCCAGCAGGAGCTACAAAGTATAAAAGAGAAGAGAGGCGCCCCTAAGTGTAGCAATATGGTAACATTTAGCAACTCACATGGTTGATGATTAAAACAGTCACATCTATGTATGCAGGCATCCGAGGAAGAGCTGTCCACATAGATCATACCCCACACCACCAGCTCTCACCGCTGTCAGTCTGCAATCGTGACCGGGAAGACTACCCTGCAGTAGAGCGATCTGAAAGCGAGGCTTGAAGAGCTTGTGGAGTGCAGCTTGGAAGGGATGACGTTGATGGCGGTGCGGAGGATGATGAGTTGGGAGGATGCGAGTTGTTAAATGTTGTACCTTTATTAAATGTAACCATATTGCTACACTAATGTAGCGTACACGCGGTCGGACTTTCTGACGTAAAATGTGCTATTGGAGCTTGTTGTCAGAATGCCAAAATCAGTTGGAAAAAATCCATGGATTTTGTTGTCGGAATGTCCGATCGTGTGTACAGGGCATTAGTGGTGCTTCTCTTTTATACTCAGTTGTGACTTGATGCTACTTGTATATCAAGACATCGCTTGTATATCAAGTCAAAACTTATGAAAAAAATGTTGCTTGTCTTGCAAAAGGCTCTTAAACCAAGTTACTCTCAAACCAAGGTTTTACTGTATAAAGCTTTGTTTTTGTTTTATAAAAATAACAAACGTGCCTATACAGTACTTACCTGCTCTGTGCAATGGTTTTGCACAGAGCAGCCCCGATCCTCTTCTTTCACTGTGTGCTTTTAAATACACAAAAAAAGCCTTGTGATCACTTACATATTCAACAGTCAAATGTGAATGGGGGCTCAAGGTCTATTATGTCCCTTTTCACACCTATGTGATTTTACGCACATTGATCGGCCCACATTAATGTACAAGAAGATTACCATTATTTTCTATGGGGCCTGTGCACTTCTCTTCTGCTCATCTAGGAAAAAGTACAAGTGCTTTTATGGTGCGACAATTTGTTAGACTTCTTCATGTCCCAGAAGATTTCAGGGAGGGGGAGAAGAGAACTTCTAGGTGGCCCGAGCAGAAGTGAGAGCTGGGTACCTGTCAAAACTAGGTACCCGCTCCCCCCACAAAAATATGACATGCCAAATGTGGCATGTAAGGTGGTTAGGAGTGCTCAAAGCAGAACTCCCACTTTTGGGTGGAACTCCACTTTAACAGCCATTGACCAAGGCTTGTTAAGACCTGTTGCCAATTTATCAAAACGCACGTTGTATACATTTTAATGTACTGTCATTGACGTCTGTGGCCCTCCCAACGCACTAAAGATATAGAAAAAATAGACATCTAATTTTTGTATAATGCACTGCACTTACATGCCAAGATATAAGCAGACACTATCTTCATTGGGAACCATAACACATGTTTCAGCATGTCAGAACGTGTGCATTAGGGCATCATTCACGGGGATGCTGAGGTCTGTACATCATGAACAGTACATTTTTCACGCCATCTCTAGCCTCCAGGTGCTGCGTGCAGGCAGCCCATTGAAGTCAGGACACATGGCTGCATGGACACAGCCGCTCATCCCAGTGTGACAGGCGTGTGGACAGTGTGAATTGCAGGCCACTGTCCCTGATTTGGAACAAAGTCCCTCTGTCCCTCTTTCCTCCTTATTTGTCCCTCATTTTGGTCTGATCTATATTTGTATATAAAATGCACTATTTAACTTTTAAAAAGTATTTCCCAGTGCTAAACCTTTCAAAAGCCAATAAAAAGGAATAGTAGTGGTAAAAAGGAGATTTTTTTTTGTATAATTCTCCTTTAGGACGATGTGGCAGGGGGTGTGTCCTATTCCTACATACTTTTGCTAAAGGTGTTCCTCAATCCCATTTCAAAAAGTTGGGAGGTATGCCCTGCACATAGGGGTACCTTTCGCACAGAGCACGCTAATTGGGACCTGGAGGGGTCACGTTCTTGTGAAAACCAAACATTATGGCAGTTCCCTGGCTTAGAGATGAGCTGAGACAGTGTGCAGCAGGTCAATATACAGAGTTCCTCTGTGAAATGTCTTGTTCCGTGTCCCTACATACCTTTGCTTGGTGGATGTTGCATTTAGGATTGATACCGCTGCGTCTATGCCTTCTCCACCAGTCCAGTGTACCTTTGCCACCTCATTCCCAGTGACAGAATGGGACCCCTGACATGAATATAGCATGGAACTCCTGTGTGCACTAGTTCAAGTAAACATCTTGTAGTAGTTTTCTTTCATACCCCACATGTGCCTTACTGACCCTATTTTTTTCATAAACCAGAGACCTTCATGCACCCCTTTAAATGACTTCAGGCCACGCTTAGAACAGTTGATGCAACTTTTTGTGGCAAAGTCCAACATGAACAGTTCCATGCA
Source organism: Aquarana catesbeiana (assembly GCF_042186555.1). Classification (NCBI taxonomy): domain Eukaryota; kingdom Metazoa; phylum Chordata; class Amphibia; order Anura; family Ranidae; genus Aquarana; species Aquarana catesbeiana. The sequence goes on along the minus strand of NC_133330.1, from coordinate 238,776,135 downwards.
ACATTCCATTACTGACTCAGCTAGGCTGCCCAGGCATACCTCTACAAGGTGGTAGTCCATTACTGGTGTATCCCCAAAGGTTGGCAGTTCTCTGGACTTCTGGTGTCCTCCGACAGACTGCTGGGTGCAGCAGTCCCACTCGTGAAAGGAGGTGCAGAACATTAACCCCTTCCCCAGCCTGAAACAGCTGACTGTCTATCTAACAATCTAGGCAATCTTCCTACATACTTAGGTCAGTTTCACTTTAAGGCTCGATTCACATCTATGCATGTTGCTTTTGAGCGTATCAGAAGTACTTTTTGCTGTGCTTTCTGCGTTTTTTTTCCCGCGATTTGTGTTTTGTATTTTTTTGGGGGGGGGGGGGGATTTGGTGTTGGGCAGATTTAAAAATGCAAAACGCAAATATTGGCAAAACCTCTGTAAAAATGCACTACATGCTTTTCTGCAGCTTCTTCGTTGAAGGCGATTGAACCGTAAAATGCAAAAAAGCACCGTTATGTGTTTAAAAAAAGTCCCTGACCCTTTCCAAAAACGCAGGGGTACAAAAATGCATTGATGTGAACGTATTCCATAGGAACCCATGTTAAAAAAAATTTCCTGCATTTCTACAAAAAGCACGAAAAAACACATTAGTGTGAATAGAGCCTAAAGCAGTTCTAGCTCAAACTTTTTTTTTACATTTTGGATAGAGTGGGAACTGATAAGAAACTTTGACACTTTTTTACTTTTTTCTGTTTCATCAAAAGATTACCTTACTGATTTCTTATTCTGAAAAATGTCACCAAAATGGAATGATAATATAATATAAAACAGTTTTAGGGCTTATGATCTGCATTTGGAACACGGATCAAATGAAGGTCAACAAAATCCCATTGACTTTAAGTGCACATGGCAGTCCAGGGACTGTTTGACCTGTTTTGCATTTCTTTGGACGCAGCATGTCCTACTGAAATGCATTTGAATGGCATGTGCAGCGTTTAAAAAGAATGCCCCTCAAAAAAATTCCTTGATTGCAAAGTCATGATTTTGTTTCCATTGCAGAATCAACCAGTCACATGGTAATCTGATACCAAACTGAATATTTATTTGGTGGATGCCTGTCAGATAGTGAGATGTGCCTTGATCAAAATGGTAAAGGTAATATAACACAAACAGTGTGTGAGTGTGAATATAAATAATATATATATATATATATATATATATATATATATATATATATATATATATATATATATGGGAATTGCGTAGAAATTTTGCGCGTCGGAATTGCTACAGACGATCGCATTTTCGGATAGGAACTTTTTCCGACTGAAAAATTGAGAGCATGCTCTCAATCTTTTGCTGGCTGGAATTCGGCCATCAAAAGTCTGATGGAGCATACACACGGTCACATTTTCCGACCAAAAGCTCTCATCTGTCTTTTGCTGGCCGAATTTTCGATCGTGTGTATGCGGCATAACACTCCCTTTCCCCTAGACTGACAATGCTGCTGTCCAAAGCTGCCCCCTGTGCTTCTTCATCCAGGGTGGGGAAACTGTAATACAGGAGGTGTGTTGATGGCCAGATCATCAGTGAAAACAGAGGTGAAAAAGACTGAGGGCCAGTTCACACCACATGCAGTTCAGTGCTGAACTGTACTTGAACGCTGTAAAATGCATCAAAAATGCACTGAAGCCCACCAGAACACACCAAAAAGGCACTGGAACACACATGTCCTTATTTAACCACTTGCCGACCGCCTCACGCATATATACGTGAGCAGAGCGGCACGGGCAGGCAAAATCACGTACCTGGTACGTGATTGCCTTCCCGCGGGCGGGGGGTCCGATCGGACCCCCCCCCCGGTGCCAGCGGCGGTCGGCATTTGTCTAGGAGCGATCAGAGATGAGGGGGAGGCCATCCGATCGTGGCCCCCCCCCTCGCGATCGCTCCCAGCCAATGAGAAACATCCCCTGCCTCTGTATAGTACACAGAGGCAGAGGATGTGATGTCATCTCTCCTCGGCTGGCCAGTTTCCGTTCCAGCACCGAGGAGAGAAGACATGTAAGTGCACCAACACACACACACACACAACACAGTAGAACATGCCAGGCACACTAAACACCCCCGATCCCCCCCCGATCGCCCCCCGATCCCCCCCCAATCACCCCCCCCCCCTGTCACAAACTGACACCAAGCAGGTTTTTTTGTTTTGTTTTGTTTTTTTCCTGATTACTTCATAGTGTCAGTTTGTGACAGTTAGCAGTGGTAGGACAGTTAGTATTAGCCCCCTGTAGGTCTAGGATACCCCCCTAACCCCCCCTAATAAAGTTTTAACCCCTTGATCACCCCCTGTCACCAGTGTCGCTAAGCGATCATTTTTCTGATCGCTGTATTAGTGTCGCTGGTGACGCTAGTTAGTGAGGTAAATATTTAGGTTCGCCGTCAGCGTTTTATAGCGACAGGGACCCCCATATACTACCTAATAAAGGTTTTAACCCCTTGATTGCCCCCTAGTTAACCCTTTCACCACTGATCACCGTATAACCGTTACGGGTGACGCTGGTTAGTTCGTTTATTTTTTTTAGTGTCAGGGCACCCGCCGTTTATTACCGAATAAAGGTTTAGCCCCCTGATCGCCCGGCGGTGATATGCGTCGCCCCAGGCAGCGTCAGATTAGCGCCAGTACCGCGAACACCCACGCACGCACCGTACACGCACCGTACACCTCCCTTAGTGGTATAGTATCTGAACGCATCAATATCTGATCCGATCAGATCTATACTAGCGTCCCCAGCAGTTTAGGGTTCCCAAAAACGCAGTGTTAGCGGGATCAGCCCAGATACCTGCTAGCACCTGCGTTTTGCCCCTCCGCCCAGCCCACCCAAGTGCAGTATCGATCGATCACTGTCACTTACAAAACACTAAACGCATAACTGCAGCGTTCGCAGAGTCAGGCCTGATCCCTGCGATCGCTAACAGTTTTTTTGGTAGCATTTTGGTGAACTGGCAAGCACCAGCCCCAAGCAGCGTCAGATTAGCGCCAGTACCACTAACACCCACGCACGCACCGTACACCTCCCTTAGTGGTATAGTATCTGATCGGATCAATATCTGATCCGATCAGATCTATACTAGCGTCCCCAGCAGTTTAGGGTTCCCAAAAACGCAGTGTTAGTGGGATCAGCCCAGATACCTGCTAGCACCTGCGTTTTGCCCCTCCGCCCGGCCCAGCCCAGCCCACCCAAGTGCAGTATCGATCGATCACTGTCACTTTTTTTTGTAGCGTTTTGGTGAACTGGAAAGCGCCAGCGGCCTAGTACACCCCGGTCGTAGTCATACCAGCACTGCAGTAACACTTGGCGACGTGGCGAGTCCCATAAATGCAGTTCAAGCTGGTGAGGTGGCAAGCACAAGTAGTGTCCCGCTGCCACCAAGAAGACAAACACAGGCCCGTCGTGCCCATAATGCCCTTCCTGCTGCATTCGCCAATCCTAATTGGGAACCCACCACTTCTGCAGCGCCCGTATTTCCCCCATTCACATCCCCAACCAAATGCAGTCGGCTGCATGAGAGGCATTTATATGTCCTCCCGAGTACCCCTACCCAACGAACCCCCAAAAAAGATGTGTCTGCAGCAAGCGCGGATATAGGCGTGACACCCGCTATTATTGTCCCTCCTGTCCTGATAATCCTGGTCTTTGCATTGGTGAATGTTTTGAACGCTACCATTCACTAGTTAAGTATTAGCGTAGGGTACAGCATTGCACAGACTAGGCACACTTTCACAGGATCTCCAAAGATGCCATCACATTTTGAGAGACCCGAACCTGGAACCGGTTACAGTTATAAAAGTTACAGTTACAAAAAAAAAGTGTAAAAAAAAAAAAAAAACACAAACAAAAATAAAAAAAAATAGTTGTCGTTTTATTGTTCTCTCTCTCTCTATTCTCTCTCTGGTGTTCTGCTCTTTTTTACTGTATTCTATTCTGCAATGTTTTATTGTTATTATGTTTTATCAAGTTTGCTTTTCAGGTATGCAATTTTTTATACTTTACCGTTTACTGTGCTTTATTGTTAACCATTTTTTTGTCTTCAGGTACGCCATTCACGACTTTGAGTGGTTATACCAGAATGATGCCTGCAGGTTTAGGTATCATCTTGGTATCATTCTTTTCAGCCAGCGGTCGGCTTTCATGTAAAAGCAATCCTAGCGGCTAATTAGCCTCTAGACTGCTTTTACAAGCAGTGGGAGGGAATGCCCCCCCCCCCCCCACCGTCTTCTGTGTTTTTCTCTGGCTCTCCTGTCTCAACAGGGAACCTGAGAATGCAGCCGGTGATTCAGCCAGCTGACCATAGAGCTGATCAGAGACCAGAGTGGCTCCAAACATCTCTATGGCCTAAGAAACCGGAAGCTACGAGCATTTTAGGACTTAGATTTCGCCGGATGTAAACAGCGCCATTGGGAAATTGGGAAAGCATTTTATCACACCGATCTTGGTGTGGTCAGATGCTTTGAGGGCAGAGGAGAAATCTAGGGTCTAATAGACCCCAATTTTTTCAAAAAAGAGTACCTGTCACTACCTATTGCTATCATAGGGGATATTTACATTCCCTGAGATAACAATAAAAATGATTTAAAAAAAAATATGAAAGGAACAGTTTAAAAATAAGATAAAAAAGCAAAAAAATAATAAAGAAAAAAAAAAAAAAAAAAAAAAAGCACCCCTGTCCCCCCTGCTCTCGCGCTAAGGCGAACGCAAGCGTCGGTCTGGCGTCAAATGTAAACAGCAATTGCACCATGCATGTGAGGTATCACCGCGAAGGTCAGATCGAGGGCAGTAATTTTAGCAGTAGACCTCCTCTGTAAATCTAAAGTGGTAACCTGTAAAGGCTTTTAAAGGCTTTTAAAAATGTATTAATTTTGTTGCCACTGCACGTTTGTGCGCAATTGTAAAGCATGTCATGTTTGGTATCCATGTACTCGGCCTAAGATCATCTTTTTTATTTCATCAAACATTTGGGCAATATAGTGTGTTTTAGTGCATTAAAATTTAAAAAAGTGTGTTTTTTCCACAAAAAATGCGTTTGAAAAATCGCTGCGCAATTACTGTGTGAAAAAAAAAAATGAAACACCCACCATTTTAATCTGTAGGGCATTTGCTTTAAAATAATATATAATGTTTGGGGGTTCAAAGTAATTTTCTTGCAAAAAAAAATTATTTTTTCATGTAATCAAAAAGTGTCAGAAAGGGCTTTGTCTTCAAGTGGTTAGAAGAGTGGGTGATGTGTGACATAAGCTTCTAAATGTTGTGCATAAAATGCCAGGACAGTTCAAACCCCCCCAAATGACCCCATTTTGGAAAGTAGACACCCCAAGCTATTTGCTGAGAGGCATGTCGAGTCCATGGAATATTTTATATTGTGACACAAGTTGCGGGAAAGAGACAAATTTTTTTTTTTTTTTTTTTTTTTTGCACAAAGTTGTCACTAAATGTTATATTGCTCAAACATGCCATGGGGATTTGTGAAATTACACCCCAAAATAAATTCTGTTGCTTCTCCTGAGTACGGGATTACCACATGTGTGGGACTTTTTGGGAGCCTAGCCGCGTACGGGACCCCGAAAACCAAGCACCGCCTTCAGGCTTTCTAAGGCCGTAAATTTTTGATTTCACTCTTCACTGCCTATCACAGTTTCGGAGGCCATGGAAAGCCCAGGTGGCACAAAACCCCCCCAAATGACCCCATTTTGGAAAGTAGACACCCCAAGCTATTTGCTGAGAGGTATAGTGAGTATTTTGCAGACCTCACTTTTTGTCACAAGGTTTTGAAAATTGAAAAAAGAAAAAAAAAAAAATTTTTTTCTGGTCTTTCTTCATTTTCAAAAACAAATGAGAGCTGCAAAATACTCACCATGCCTCTCAGCAAATAGCTTGGGGTGTCTACTTTCCAAAATGGGGTCATTTGGGGGGGGGTTGTGCCATCTTGGCATTTTATGGCCTTCAAAACTGTGATAGGTAGTGAGGAGTGAAATCAAAAATGTATGCCCTTAGAAATCCTGAAGGTGGTGCTGGGTTTTCGGGGCCCCGTACGCGGCTAGGCTCCCAAAAAGTGCCACACATGTGGTATCCCCGTACTCAGGAGAAGCAGCTGAATGTATTTTGGGGTGCAATTCCACATATGCCCATGGCCTATGTGAGCAATATATCATTTAGTGACAACTTTTTGTAAATTTTTTTTTTTTTTTTTTTTTGTCATTATTCAATCACTTGGGACAAAAAAAATAAATATTCAATGGGCTCAACATGCCTCTCAGCAATTTCCTTGGGGTGTCTACTTTCCAAAATGGGGTCATTTGGGGGGGGTTTGTACTGCCCTGCCATTTTAGCACCTCAAGAAATGACATAGGCAGTCATAAACTAAAAGCTGTGTAAATTCCAGAAAATGTACCCTAGTTTGTAGACGCTATAACTTTTGCGCAAACCAATAAATATACACTTATTGACATTTTTTTTACCAAAGACATGTGGCCGAATACATTTTGGCCTAAATGTATGACTAAAACTTAGTTTATTGGATTTTTTTTATAACAAAAAGTAGAAAATATCATTTTTTTTCAAAATTTTCAGTCTTTTTCCGTTTATAGCGCAAAAAATAAAAACGGCAGAGGTGATCAAATACCATCAAAAGAAAGCTCTATTTGTGGGAAGAAAAGGACGCAAATTTCGTTTGGGTACAGCATTGCATGACCGCGCAATTAGCAGTTAAAGCGACGCAGTGCCGAATTGTAAAAAGTGCTCTGGTCAGGAAGGGGGTAAATCCTTCCGGGGCTGAAGTGGTTAAGGTTAAGTAAAAAGAGGGGGGAAATGTACTAGACTGCATCAAAAACGCGCATGCAGAAAAGCATCTGGAACGCATCCGGATTGCTTTCTATGGTGTGAACCGGCAAAAAGGAAGACTGATGCAGCCACCACATGGTAAACTGCAATATAGTACATTTTGGGTTTAATATCACTTTAAAGCGGAGTTCCACCCAAAAGTGGAACTTCCGCTTTAAGCACTCCTCGCCCCCTTACATGCCACATTTGGCATGTCATTTTTTTTGGGGGGGGAGTGGGTGTTTCGTTTTGAAGGGGACTTCCTGTCCCACTTCCTGGTTGCGCCTAGGCAACTCCTCCTCTCCCCCTAGGTCGCCCCTCCCTCTCAGCAATCTTCTGGGACTAAGGATGAGCTCCGGCGTGTTCGCACAGCCCACGTGCAGAGCCCGCCAGGAAGTTGGCACTGCGCTGCGCTAATCACAGGCAGTGAGGCATTTCCCGATCTCTGCAGCCGCACATCGGGACAATGTCTCAATGCCTGTGATTAGCGCAGCACAGTGACGACTTCCTGTCGGGCTCTGCACGTGGGCTGTGTGAACATGCCGGAGCTCATCCTTATCTGGGACACGTGACAGGTCCCAGAAGATTGGCTGTCCACTGGGAGAGCGCAGCGTGACTCTCGCATGCGCAGTGTGCGCCCGGCCGTGAAGCCGCAAACTGTCACGGCCACGTGCCCACAGTATCAATGGAGGCGCCGACGAGCGGGGCTCCGTGCGGCCACATTGCTGGACCCGTGGAACAGGTAAGTGTCTGTTTATTAAAAGTAAGCAACTGAACTTTTTTTTAAAACTCCGCCTTAATGTCACTTTCAAGATTATAACAAAAGTACGCTAACCTCTCTCTCCACCCCAGCTGCTTACTTACCCCCTGCAATGTTTATATTCTCTAGCCAAAATCTTCCTCCTTGCTTGCCAGGCCTGTGCAATAAACACTTGTATAGGGCAGTCTCCTCAGACTAAAGACAGTCATTAAACGGCCACATACAGATCCGTGAAAGCTCACTACTAAGGGTGACATCTTTTTCTGGGAGAAAACACTGGCTTTACTTATTTTCTTTCCCCATTAAAGTGTAACTAAAGGCAATACATTTTTTTTTTTTTTTAAATTTTGGATAGAGTAAGGGAGGGTTATAACCTCTTCCTGTTCCAAAGCAGGAAGTGAGGGGAAATCCATCCAAAGTGAGGGCATTCTGGCGTGTCACCAGAACTTGTGTCCCCATTGAAAGCTTACATTTCTGATGCCAACCCAAAATGTAGTATTTTTTTCACTTTCAGTGATTACAGGAGAGGGTGAATCACCCTAATGGGGGCACAGACAGAGAAAAACAAAAATAGGTTTTGCCTTTAGTTATACTTTAATATCATTAACAGCAAGTGTAAATTTGACTGGCTATTTGCCAACTCTATTCACAGCTCAGGTAAAGTCATCAGTGAAGAAGATTTCAGTCTGATGATGTAAACACAGAGTAGGCCACAATTACAAATTCACTTGTGTTCTATATGATGATCACAGTCTAGTCAGCTTCTATTCTTTTATCTTATCTCAGCTTCTCACCTCCTTATTATTATATCAATCTTTATCTATCTCTTTCTAACTCGGTATCTCAATCTAAATTAAACCAACTACCTTATTGTGTAGTTTCTTTCCATTTCTATCATTGCTAATCTCTCTTAATTTCCTTGCTGTCTTTTTCCCCTCTACATACTATTTGTCAGTTCCTGTTCATACGCAAAAGTGCTGCAAACAACTCACTAGCCAACGCGTTTCACAACTCTAAGGCTTCATCCAAGGGATGTACCATCTGAATAAAGTGCATTTGTGGATTGTGCAAACAAAATGGCACAATGACAATATTAGTAAGATAAGAATAACAGAATAGCATAACATAAGAATAACAGAATAGAAGCTGACTAGATCGAAAGCCCGTTTCACACGATAAGCCCGCTCCAATCCACCTGTTCGTTTTTCATGGGGATCCGAGTGGGCCACCCATTGACTCCTATGGGCAGGCAGATGTCAACGGAGATGTGTCCACTGACACCCGTCTGCCATCCAATTCTGATCAGATCCACTCAAAACAGACGCATGGCGATACGTTCGCCATCCGTCTGGGTGATGGGATCTGATGAAAACGGACATGCTGTCCATTTTCGTCTGATCTCCCCATAAAAATCAGTAGGGCTCTGACAGGTCCCTCCCCGCTCAGTGAGCAGAGACGGACCTGTCATCCGCCGGCTCAGCGGAGATCAACGGAGCGATTTCCCGCTGAGCAGATCCACCCCATGTGAAAGGGGCAGAGAAGAAGAAGAGAGACATTTATATTCAGAAATAAATGAGAGGAGGAATTGACCTTTGCAGGAAGTAAAGATTTAACATTAAGGGTCCTTTCACACTGGGGCGGTTTGCAGGCGCTATTGCGCTAATAATAGCGCCTGCAAACCGACCTGAAAGTGCCGCTGCTTTAATTCCAGTGTGAAAGCCCCGAGGGCTTTCACACTGGAGCGATGCGCTGGCAGGACGGGAAAAAAAGTCCTGCCAGCAGCATCTTCGGAGCGGTGAAGGAGCGGAGTGTATACCGCTCCTTCACCACTCCTGCCCATTGAAATCAATGGGACGGCGCGGCTATACCGCCGGCAAAGCGCCTCTGCAGAGGCACTTTGCAGTGGTTTTAACCCTTTCTCGGCCGCTAGCGGGGGGGTAAAACCCCCCCGCTAGCGGCCGCATACCGACAGTAAAGCTACCGACAGTAGCGCCGACAATGCCCCCGCCCCAGTGTGAAAGGACCCTAAGGATCAGAGATAGGAGTGAGTTGATCAACGAGTACCTCTCCAGATAAAAGTAATAAAGACATACAGTATACTTATGCCTGTTTCTGAAGGAAACATTTCTCTGGTGTGTGCAATATTTTAGGGGAATACGCTGTTATAGCAAAAATGATTTTAATATATGAAACAAAAAAAGGTTACATTTTGGTGTAGCTGGTGGGTTATATACACGGTATAGTGAAACACATTACTATCGCAAGAGTGTTGTAGTATAATTCCACAGTAAAACACGCTTCTAATTTACATTACAAAGGCCAGAAGCTAAGTACGTGCTGATTTATATAATGATCACAATCAATCTAACCATTTGAAAAATCCTCTTTTGCAAGATTTTCAGATAAACACAAAAGGTTGTATGTGAGAAAACCTATTCCTCCTGCACAGTAGTGTATTATCTGAAATAGCCAAGAAAATAGATTTTTACTGTAAATTCAGACAGCTGAGGGTGTCTGCTGAGTTCTGAAAGTAGCCACGGGCTTTCCAGTTTTAGATGACCCAGATTAAATTGTCAGGCACAAGAGTTAGTTATCTAATATGTGTGGGAAGCTTTGGGATTTTACTACACTGGCAATTACTTTGTTACCTTAAACTGGTTGTAAACCTCTGGCATGAAATATGAACAAAGCATATCCCTTTATAAAGTCTCAATCCAGAGCGCTAAGTGTCATTTCTGTCTGTTGCCTTATTCCTTTGCGATCTGCACTTCAGGCAAGTTTTGCTGACACCAAGAGGTAAAAAGGTGACAGGGGAGGGAGCTCCAGCACATAGCCTGTGATTGACAGCCTCAGCTCTGCTCCTGTGTGGTGTGTGAAGATATGTCCCTTCCCATCAGCTCTCCTCACTGAGCTCTGTAGAGTGTAAATTCAGCTCCTCAACCCCTGCTTTCTGAAAGGTCAGACAAGCTGTATAAATTCTGGACATTGAACAGCTGAAGTGAAGATAAACAGGTACAACAGGTACCACCAAAAGAAAGCGCTATTTGTGGGGAAAAAAATGTAATACATTTTATTTGGGTACAGTGTTGAATGACCATGCAATTGTCAGTTAAAGTAACGTAGTGCCGTATCGCAAAAAAGTGGCCTGGTCATGAAGGGGGGTAAATCTTCCGGAGGTCAAGTGGTTAATGGCCATGTATCATTTGAGACCAGTCACTTCACTGGGTATATATTACAGTTTACAACCACTTTAACTAATCCTCATAGAGAGTAGAACTGCCTCATGCTGCTTATGCAGACCATTTTCAGTATTTAAGGGGATTTGACAGTTTGCCCTTTTTCTTTTAGTAGGGCCATGAGGTGCGCAGATCTAAATACAACACATTTTCAAAGGTATTGATGAAAGGAAAATAAATCCTCCATTCTCTGACCTGATTTTAGACAGATTTATTAATATACACACTTAACTGCAGCAGGAGCAGACAATGCCATTATCCTCATATTGTGTTTTTTGGACACAGGCCCTTATGGTGCAGCCAAACTGAGATTTACCACTGACCACAAAGGATCTCACACTATCACAGCTTGGCTGATTATGATCAATTAAGTGCATTGCTTGCAATTATCAGGTTGAGTATTTTCTCTTAAAGGTCAATAACCAGCCTCTTCCCCAGGGAGGTTTTCAGCTTGCTGTAAGTTTGAAAGGAAAATGCTGTGAATGTGACATTACCACAATTGGACATGCATCGCAGGAGTCACAGAGCTATTATAACTTAATAACAGGCAGATATCGTCCTAAAAATGATGTGTAGAGAGATATCCACCCCTTAATGGCGAACCTTAGCCTCTTAAGGTTTTAGGGTAGGAGATCAAATATGATCTTAATATGCCCATGAAGGAAAAAACTTTAAATACACTATTACCTTGAAACTGTTTATCTAGAGCAGCATTTCTCAGAGTTCTGTGGAACCCTTGGGTTCCTTCAGAGGTTGCTAGGGGTCCCTTGAGCAGTGAGAAATGGTGGATTGATCATCTGTGTACACTGACACCAATGCAAGAGGTCAATTTTCCACTGAGAAGCAGGGCTGGATCTAGCTTGTCTGATGTGGGGGTACAGTAAAAAATGTCAGGGGGGCAGAGGATAGGAGGTCAGCAGGGCAGTGAGTGTACAGGGGTGGGGGGGGGTCATCAGAGCAGAGGATAGAGTCAGCCATGTGCAGGGCAGTGTACAGAGGCCATAAGCCTGTAGGGCAGTGTACAGGGGTCCCCAGGGCAGAGGATAGGGTTTAGCAGAGCTGAGGATGGGGTCAGTATAGTATAGTGGCAAGCTAAAGCAATATAGTGACAGGCTGGAGCAGTATAGTGGCAGGCTAGACCAGTATAGTGGCAGGTTAGGGCAGTATAGTGGCAGGTTGGGGCAGTATAGTGACAGTGTACTGGCAGGCTAGAGCAATAAAGTGGCAGGTTAGGGCAGTATAGTGCCAGGTTAGGACAATATAATGGCAGGTTAGGGCAGTAAAGTGGCAGGTTAGTGCAGTGTAGTGGTAGGTTGGGGCAATATATTGGCAGTATAGTGGTAGGTTAGGGCAATATAGTGGCAGGTTAGGGCAGTAGGTGGCAGGCTAGAGCAGTATGGTGGCAGGTTCAGGCAGTATAGTGGTGGTATGGTATAGTAGCAGATTAGGGCAGAATAGTGGCAGGTTAAAGTAGTATAGTGGCAGGTTAGGGCAGTGAAGTGGTAGGTTAGGGCAGTATAGTGGTGGTATAGTGGTAGGTTAAAGAAATATAGTCACAGCTTAGGGCAGTATAGTGGCAGGTTAGTGGAGTATAGTGGAAGTTTAGGACATTATAGTGGCAGGTTAGTGCAGTATAGTGGTAGGTTAGGGCGAAATAGTGGCAGATTAGGGCAGTAAAGTGGCAGGCTAGAGCAGTATAGTGGCAAGTTAGGGCAAAATAGTGACAGTCTGGAGCAGTATAGTGGCAGGTTAGGGTAGTAAAGTGGCAGGTTAGGGCAGTATAGTGGCAGGTTAGGGCAGTATAGTTACAGGCTAGGGCATTATAGTGTCAGAATAATGGCAGGTTAGAGCAGTCTAGTGGCAGATTAGGGCAGTATAGTGGTGGTATATTGGCAGGTTAGGGCAACATAGTGGTGGGTGGTATAGTGGCAGGTTAGGGCAGTATAGTGGCAGGTTAGGGCAGTGTAGTGCCAGTATAGTGGCAGGTTGAGGCAGTATAGTGCCGGTATAGTGGCAGGTTGGAGCAGTATAGTGCCGGTATAGTGGCAGGTTGGGGCAGTATAGTGACGAAATAGTGGCAGGTTGGGTCAGGTTAGGGCAGTAAAGGGGCAGGTTAGTGCAGTATAGTGGCAGGTTAGTACAGGGTAGTGGCAGGATAGGGCAGTATAGTGGCAGGTTAGGGCAGTATAATGGCAGGTTAGAGCAGTATAGTGGCACATTAGGGCAGTAAAGTGTTAGACTAGGGCAGTATGTGGTGTTATGGTGTTACCCCATGGCTTGTAATCAAAGACTCCACAGGCTGCTGTGTCCTCCTACACTTTCCTCTTCTTCCGCTACAAGATTAGCCTCAGTGAAGGAATCTGTGCGAGGAGTGGAGAAGACAGTCACGCCCCTAGTTCTGCCCACTAACTCCAGTTGCCTCGGGAGATATTGTAGATCCTCACGGGACAATCTAACCAGATTAGATGACTGCGGAGTGTTATAGGCAGCCTCCCCCACCTTGCTGGGCTCCCTGCTCAGCCGATCATCACTGTGTTTACAAAGCAGCACACACAGGGCAAGTACAGCTGTCTGTAGTAATTATTCAGGGGCCCAGGCACAGTGTCCAGGGCGGAAGAGGGCGGCTGTTGGCTTTGGGGGGCACAACTGAGATCTGGGGGGGTCTAGCCCACCCCAGCATATTCTTAGATCCGGCCATGCTAAGCACCAATGTAAGGGGTCACTTCTTTACTGACAACAAATATTTCACTGTCTGCCTGGGGGGAGTGTAAACATGATACTTTAGCCCAATGGTTTCAGCCAAGGACCACTGAAAATCTAGGGTTCCTCCTGAGGTTGCTCAGGGTTCTTTGACCAGTGATCAATTTCTGCCTCTCAGATAAGTAACCACTAACACCAATGATCTTTTTAGCTATCTTAAGGAAAGCAATTGTCTCAGTTTGCCTTTATTACAATACAGACATACCCCACTTTTATGTACACAATGGGACCAAAGCATGTATATAAAATGAAAATGTACTTAAAGTAAAACAATACCTTTTTTTCACTTCTCAATGCATGTACTGCATTGCAACGGTCATTTACAGGCATAACTGATTACCTAGGAAAGCTGGCCAACCCCAAAATCGGATAAACCAAGAGCAGTGCCATGTCAAGCTGACCAAGATTTTCCATAGACACCAATGTATTTGTACTCACGAGTGTACGTAAAGTGAGGGTATGTAAAGCAGGGTATGCCTGTTCAAGTTCTACTAATTGCACCTGGACTGTGTGTGTGTTATTACCGCTGCCCCCACCCACATACATTTTCCAAAATCTTAAAGTGTAAACTTAAGGCCTCTTTCTCACGGGGCGGATCAGTGATGATCCGCCCCGTGAACATCCGCTGGCTCAGCGGGGATCGCTCCGCCGATTCCCGATGAGCAGGAAGATGACAGGTGCATCGCTGCACACTGTGCAGCGACGGACCTGTCAGAGCGCCGCTCTCCCCTATGGGGGGATCAGATGACGACGGACCGTAGTGTCCGTCGTCACCCGATCCGATCCGAAAACGGATGGAAAAGTAGGTTTTTCCTCCGTTACACTTTTCGGATCAGAGCGGGGTCGGATGTCAGCGGACATGTCACCGCTGACATCCGACGCTCCATAGGGATGAACGTATGTCCGTTTTTCATCCGAAAACGGAAGGATGAAAAACGGACATACGGATCGTCCATGTGAAAGAGGCCTTAACTATAACTTACTCTTACAGTATGTCCCCTACTTATGAATGAGTTCTGTTATGCCATCTTGTTCGTAAGTTGAACTTGTTCCTAAGTCCAGCAAAGATCAGTGCTTGCAAACAAAGGCTGCGAGTGCTGATCAGTGTGCTGGGGCAGGGGGAGCCCTCCTGCCAGAACACAAAGGCATAGCATTGGAGATCGCTGCACCAATATTGCTTGTGTTGGAATGGCGATCTGTCAGTTTTTTTCATTTATCCTGCTGGGTTGAACGAATAAAAAACAACAAGTATGTGTACCCAGCTTTACAGGATTGGACATACGAACACATGTTCGCATCTGTGAAAGTTCATAAGTTGAATGTTCTTATGTAGGGGACTTACTGTATTTGCTCCCTTTTAGTTTGTTAAATACTTGATTAAAAGTGTTTTATTATATATGTTTGACAAATGAAAATAAATAAATAAATAAATAAATGTTCTTCCAGCCAGAAGTCTAATGAGCTAATGATTTCCTGTACCCTCTGCCTCTGGACTGTCAACAGTTAGCATTGGTTCCTGCTATCTCTGTGGACTATAGAGGGAGGTAGTCCTACACTCCCTGTCCCAAGGTGACAATGATGCCAAGTACGAGGTTGTCACCCTAGGAGAGGAAGTGTGTTAATGGCAGGATTACCAGAATAACCACTTAAGGAGGCCCTCCTGCGTGAAATCACGTACAGGTATGTGATTTCGTGCAGTGGGTCTGGAGCGTGTACCACCGGCGACCCGCTGTGATTGGACACAGCAGGAGCCAATCAGTGGGTCTGGAGGCTGTGACAGCCGTGGCCACCCGTAATCATTCACAGGAGAGGCAGAACGGCAATCTGTCTATGTAAACAAAGCAGACCGCCATTCTATAAGAGAAGAGGATGAGATCTTGTGTTTCTGCTAAGCAAAAACACAGATCTCTGTGTTCCTCCAGTCACAGCATTCCCCCCACAGTTAGAAAACACCCCCTAGGAACACACTTAACCCGTTGATCGGCCCTGATGTTAACCCATTCCCTGCCAGTGTCATTAGTACAGTTACAGTGCATATCTTTTAGCTCTGATCACTGTATTAGTGTCACTGGTCCCCAAAAAGTGTCAGTTAGGTGTCCGATTTGTCCGCTGTAATGTCGCAGTCCTGCTAAAAATCACTGATCATCACCATTACTAGCAATAAATAAATAAATAAAAATTACATAAAAATATTGCCTAGTTGTAGACGCTATAACTTTTGCGCAAACCAATCAATATACGCTTATTGGGATTTTTTTTACCAAAACTGATGAAGAGATTCGATTTTTTTACATTTTTTTATTGGATATGTTTTATAGAAGAAAGTAAAAAATTATGGGGTTTTTTCAAAAATTGTTGGTCTTTTTTTGTTTATAGCGCAAAAAATAAAAGCCGCAGAGGTGATCAAGTACCACCAAAAGAAAGCTCTATTTGTGTGAAAAAAAGGACATCAATTTAATTTGTGTACAGTGTCGCATGACTGCGCAATTGTCAATTAAATGAACCCAGTGCCATATCGCAAAAAATGGCCTGGTCAACCACTTCCAGGGCTGAAGTGGTTAAAACAGATAGGGAAAATTAGTGTAAAAATACAAAATAATGCAATATTGTCAATCTTTGTTCTTATGTTTAAATAGGCTTTAATTGACAGTTTCTTTTCCCTTTTTTGTATAAAGATTTTTATTTTTTCCTACCAAAATAATGCCCCGTACACACAGTCGGACATTGATCGGACATTCCGACAACAAAATCCTAGGATTTTTTCCGACGGATGTTGGCTTAAACTTGTCTTGCATACACACGGTCACACAAAGTTGTCCGAAAATCCGATCGTTCTGAACGCGGTGACGTAAAACACGTACGTCGGGACTATAAATGGGGCAGTAGCCAATAGCCTTCATCTCTTTATTTATTCTGAGCATGCGTGGCACTTTGTGCGTCGGATTTGTGTACACACGATCAGAAATTCCGACAACGGATTTTGTTGTCGGAAAATTTTATAGCCTGCTCTCAAACTTTGTGTGTCAGAAATTCCGATGGAAAATGTGTGATGGAGCCTTCACACGGTCGGAATTTCCGACAACAAGGTCCTATCACACATTTTCCGACCGTGTGTACAGGGCATTACAATTTAGAGATATAATACATTTTTCCATTGCAATTTAGTGCATGGGTTACCTGTGTTAATAATTAAAATACTCTTGTTAATTAATAGAAAGGGATATTTAGAGCCATCCAGAAGTTTTAGGAAGTTGAGAACAATTGCATTAGTGATATTATAAGTCAAAGATTATCACTTCTACTTCTTTTGTACTACTTTAAGAGCCATGTCATCATTTTCTCAGCAGATTGTCAGCAAAAAAAAAAAGCTTTTTTTAGTTCCTTACAGGAAAAAAAACAAAACCACACACACGTTGTACGTTTAACAGCATTACAGTTACACATTATGCATCTTAGCTGAATGGTCTCAGTTAACAGTGAAATCGCTTTGGTAACTTATTAGACAATACAAACAAAGAACATAGGTATTTTTTTATTGCTGATAATTTATTCAATTACATTTACCGGTATTTACTTATGTACTCTCAAGGTATTTCTACACTCCTAGGAACCGGGCCTTGGCAATAGTGTTTCATTAATGAAAGGAAACTGTCAGAATAGAATCATAGCACTTGCTATTGCTGTCTTCAGAAGGTGATGGTCCAGGTATATTATCTTCATCCTTCTTACAATATCAGGCGAGTCATTGACCTGAGACAGACTGTTTATATCGGGTGTCGAGATACCTGATATGCACACGCTTGTTTTATAACAGTGACTCACCAGGTGCTAAAGTAAGGATAAGGAAGCCCAAGGGTATATACTCTTGAAGTGGAAATACCTGCAGAGATCATGCTGTGCAATCCAACTCTAGTGCCCTGACATATGTAGGTATGGGGGAGAATGTGACTTACTTCTTTCAACATGACAACACTGGTGCTTGGTGATTGGCTAATTTCACTCAGCGTTGTTATATGGGGTCAGGGTAGAGTGCCCATCCTTATTTAATCACCTAAGGATTCTAAGGCTGGCCATACATTATACAATTTTCTTATTCTCTGTGTATCACCTGAGACCAGCAACATTAGGAATGGCCAAATCAACAGTCTGGTACATTCTGGGGAAATAAGAACGCACCTGTGAGCTCAGCAACATGAAAATGCCTGGACGTCTAGACCAGCTATCTGAAGTGTATATGCACAGTTAGGTCCTTATATATATGGACACAAGTACACTTTTAGTTATTTCAGTCATTTATCAAAACATTTTCAAGCTATAGTTATATAATGGATATGCCCTGAAAGTGCACACTCTCATCTTTAATTTGAGGGTATGTACATCCAAATTGGAGGAAGGGTTTAAGAATTACAGCTCTTAAGAATAGCCACACACCCCCCCCCCCTTTTCAAGGATCAAAAGTAATTGGACAAATAAATCAAAAGCTGTTTCATGGCCAGGTGGGGGCTACTCCTTCGTTATTTCTTCATGAATTAAGCAGGTAAAAGGCCTAGAGTTGATTCTAGTGTGGTATTTGCATTTGGAATCTATTGCTGTGAACCTACATCATACATACAAAGGAGCTGTCCATGCAAGTGAAACAGGCCATTGTAAGGCTTCAAAAACAAAATAAATCCATCAGATGGTGGTGGGAGTGTCATGGTCTGGGGCTGCATAAGTGCTGCAAGGCACTGGGGAGCTACAGTTCATTGAGGGAGCCATGAATGCCAACACGTACTGTCACATACTGAAGCAGAGCATGGTCCCCTCCCTTCAGAGACTGGGCTGCAGGGCAGTATTCCAACATAACGACCCCAAACACACCTTCAAGATGACCACTGCCTTGCTCAAGAAGCTGAGGGCAAAGGTGATGGACTGGCCAAGCATGTCTCCAGACCTAAACCCTATTGCGCTTCTGTGGGGCTTCCTCAAACGGAAGGTGGAGGAGCGCAAGGTCTCTAACATCCACCAGCTCCGTGATATCATCATGGAGGAGTGGAAGAGGACTCCAGTGGCAACCTGTGAAGCTCTGGTAAACTCCATGCCCAAGAGGGTTAAGGCAGTGCTGGAAAATAATGGTGGCCACACAAAATATTGACATTTTGGGCCCAGTTTGGACATTTTCACTTAGGGGTGTACTCACTTTTTTGTTGCTAGCGATTTAGACATTAATGGCTGTGTGTTGAGTTATTTTGAGGGGACAGCAAATTTACACTTTAATACACACACTACTTTACGTTGTAGCAAAGTGTAATTTCTTCAGTGTTGTCACATGAAAAGATATAATAAAATATTTACAAAAATGTGAGGGGTGTACTCACTTCTGTATATATAGATTTTTTTTTTTAATTTGCTACATTTTTTCCATTAAAGTAGATTTACTCTTTAAGAAAGTAAAATGAAGAAAAGTGTATAGTGTATATAGCATATATATTTGCTACAGAAGCCATATTGTAAATAATGCTACTTACAATTACCTTTCCTTTTGAATCAGTAGCTCTGTAATTGTCTGTAAAATTAAATGCAATATGGCAACCGGAAAGCACCTGGTACAAAGCTGGTATACAGAATGCCTTAAAAATGTCATTTCCTTGAAGTGTGGTTGGCTCACTGATTTTCCCACAAGTCTGCACTAAGATACAAGTCAGATTTTAGGAATCCTCAGCAACAAAAACTTAATGTTTGGTAAGACGTTCCCAAGAGTGAATTATTTCCAAAGGAATGCAGACACTGCAACGTTTCTTATCAAAACACTGAGCATGCACCAGGTGATAATAATGAACCAGACACTCTCATTCGAAATCACTCTGCACAAGAAATGGTCAAGTAAAAAGCTATTTTATTTAACATTTGTTAATATCCTTGCAATGTACATTGATCACCCAGAGGGAATAGTTTTTTGTTTTTTTTCAACAAAAGTGGAGTTACTCTTTAAGGTAGGACTGAAGACAATTTTTTTTTTCATTCGTATAGAGTAAGGTAGGGTTATAACCCCTGTCAGATTTTTTGCCATCTGTGTCCCATTGGGGAAATATTCCTTCATTTGCTGCCCCATAGCCACAACAGGAAGTGAGAGGACATCCTTGCAAAGTTAGGGGAATCCTTGGTGGTCACCAGGGACATCAGAACTAGTGTCCCCATTGGAAGATTTCTCCTCTATTTATGTTCTAGTGATCACTCAAAATTTGAGATTTCACTTGTAAGCATACCTCCCAACTTTCTGACCTGGGAATGAGGAACACCCAGTGTTGTCAGTATTTTTACTGGCAGCCAGTAAAAAATGGGCACTTTTCTCCTAACAGTAAATGCCAGTGACAGGAAAAGGTTGCCAGTAAAAAATATGGCTGTGAAACTTGGCTTGCGCAGTTCTGGTCTGGTCCAGGTGGACCATCCAAGTACCTGCTACAGTGTGTTTGGGTGGCGCTGGCAGGGGGCGGGCCTGGTGGAGGTGGTGCCTGAGCATGTGTCGTGTGATGTCATGGCGCAAGGGAGCTGAGCG
Source organism: Aquarana catesbeiana (assembly GCF_042186555.1). Classification (NCBI taxonomy): domain Eukaryota; kingdom Metazoa; phylum Chordata; class Amphibia; order Anura; family Ranidae; genus Aquarana; species Aquarana catesbeiana. The sequence goes on along the minus strand of NC_133330.1, from coordinate 238,755,984 downwards.
GAGCAGCTGGAGCCTTGCATGCGGGTTGGGAGCAAGGAAAGCTGGGAGAGGGACTGTCAGTGCTGTTTGGACTGGAGTGAACTGAAGGGACTACCTGGTGTCGAGAGAGACTGTCACTGTGACTCAGGAGGGGACGTGTCGTGTTGGTGATCTGTGCTGCTGCACATTGCTGTCAGTGTCACTATGAGAGTCAATTTCATGTGTGTGCGTCTGCCCATTCTAATTTCTTGCCCTCCTGAGTCCTGTCCCTGAGCTACCTACTATATCGAAAATAAAATAAGAAATATGTTTTTTGCCTTAATATCTACCTTAAATTACATTGCTAATTCCATATTGTACTTGTTTGTAGCCGAAATACTGAAATTTGCACTTAAAACTGTAATTTTGTAACTTTTGGAAATGCCAGTAAAAACTTGGCAGTGCCAGTAAATTTTTGGTATCTTGTCAGTAAATTCCAATCTGGTAGGTTGGCAACACTGGGGACACCTATTAGCAAAATATTGATTGGTTAAACCTGCAATTTTTTTTGCAACTACTATTCCTTTATATTGACTTTTGGAACTTACAAATGCAGCAATTTAAAATAAGTAGTGCGTTATATATACAACTATATAGATCAGACCAAAATGAGGGACAAATGATTAGGAAAGAGGGACAGAGGGACGTTGTTCTGAATGAGGGACAGTCCCTCGAAATCAGGGATAGTTGGGGGCTATGTTCACGTTTGGGGATATAGATCACCAGGACAAATAGAGAGAGTGAATCTTCCAAACAAGGACACAGACAGCATTATATGCCGACAGGTGTTTTAATCCCCCTCCGCTCTATCAAAGACGAAAAAAAAGTCTTCAGTTATACTTTAATGGACAGATTTTAGTGAAATTTCTGGCAATGCTTTTTCCCTTGACAGCTGTTTGCTGTTTGTATTAGAACATGCCATCAGGTGTCTTTAGCTGCAGGCTAAACATTTGTTACGTCCACTTTTGGGAAAAAGCCTTTGTTACTTAATTGTCTGCATAGCCTGCCTCTGTTCTCTTTTAATTGCAGATAATAAATATAGGCTCAATACTATGCCAGTTAGGGTATTGATACTGTAATCTTCAGTGGCTTTTCAGGACAGATCAATAAGCACAGTTGGCATAAATAAGAGAAGGCATTAGCTTCAACACATTATTCTCACCAGATGACGTTCCAGCTGTCAGTTTAGAAGTATTTTAGCAGCTGTCCCCAAACCACCTGGGAGGTCACCGTTGTCATTTTATTGAGTTAAAGCTAAACCTGAGTTATGAAGGGAAAGTGTCTTGCTGGCATTCCTCAATACTGTCTCCACAGTCTCCTTTTTGTCATTTATTGTTTTTTCCCATTTTAGTGTTGTGTGTTCGAACATTATTCAAACAATAGCAACAGACTAGAGCACTGATTGTCAACGTACAAGGTATATATGGGTCTCAAATGGGACCCCTGATATCACCAAAGGGCTGCATACAATATTTATTATATGTATTGCTATAAAAGCCTGTCAAAGACTGAAGACTTACAAGAGGAGATGGTCATAGACTTTGCTACAAGAGTTCTTGGAGACTGGAGTCAAACTGTCAGAGACTGGGGACAGGTTACATGAAACTGCTGGTGATCACAGCTGTTATAGACCCACTGCTTACTGCTGGGCCTGAGGGCTACACTGCAAACACCAAAGGGCTGCAAGTGGCCATCGGGTGGCAGGTTGGGCACCAGGGGACTGGGGTATTAGAAAGGTATAATGTTTTAGGCTCCATTCACTGCAGATGTGATGGAGCTGCGCTGTCAACTATTTCCAGCACAGCCATAATGCATAGACAAGGTAAAATGCCTTGTTTCCTGTGGATTGCCTTGCAATGCTGCCACAGTGAATAGTCTCTCTTGACATTTCAATGAAGTTCTATGAAAAGAAAAAAGTAAACAGCACACTGTGACACACAGCACCCCCAGTGGTCCTGCATTCAGCATGGCTCAGTGGTGTGAACTTGCCCTAAGACCCATTTCACACTTGGACGCCCGGCCGTTAGCGATAAAGCGTCACTCGTTTTTGCGGCACTTTAGTGCTGTTTTAGCGGCACTTTTGCTGCACTTTTCGGCCGCTAGCGGGGTGCCTTTTACCCCACAAAATGGTAGAAGGTCCAGTTTTGCAGTGCTTTTAAGGCACTTTTGAAGCACTGCCCATTCATTGCAATGGGCAGGGCGTTTTGGGAACGCTAGATACATCGCTCCCAACCGTCCCTAAAGATGCTGCTTGCAGAACTTTTTGTAACGTCCCACAAGTGCACCACCCCAGTGTGAAAGCACACACTGCAATGAATGGAAGGCATTGCAATGGAACGGAAGAGATTATTATAATTATATTGAAAACCACCTCAGTGTGAAAGTAGCCTTATAAGTAGAATGCAACAAAATACTCAACGAAAATGAGTTGTAGACTTTCTTTAAAGTGATATTAAACCTTCAATTTTTTAAGCACTTTCAGCAGCTGATTTATCATTTACAGAGTGTATGCAGTATGCAGCTTCTTTCTTCTAATCTTTGCCTTCCAGAATTAGTTGGTGCCATGACTGCTGCCTCAGGTTTCCTCTTTCAGGGTGGCTCCTTTCTCTTGCAGCGTCCTATGGAGCCACCCGTACATGCAGGGACTAGATTGTCTCCCTACACTGTGTGCATCAATAGAAATACACAGTCCCATAGCCTAGGGTGGCAAGGCACTCCTTTGCTCCTCCCTACTCTCCTGTCTCCAAGCTAACAGACTGCACTGTGCACTTTTAACTCTTTTCTGGGAAGCCCGGGAGTTCAAGTGGTTGTAACTAATAAAAAATAATAAAAAAAAAAGAAGGTTCCTTTTCCTTCAAAGCAGGATATACAGCATAGTGCTTGTGCGGTGTCATTTGTCCCTCTCTATGCTGTAATATACCTTGGTTGATCCTGCCTGTTCCTGTGTCCCCCTTAGTGTGCTGACCACAGTAATCATGGCTGCTGATCCATCATACCATGGTCAGTTTACATGCCGCCTTCAGCCCGCAGTCTCTCCCTCTCCCCCCCCCCCCCTCCCTGCCTGTGAGCTTGGGAGTCTGTGTGTCAGCCATCCCCTCCCCACCCCTCCCACTGCTATGGCTGTAAAATCCCAAATCCTGGAGGTCCCTCTGTTACATAAAGATATACTGTGCGCTGTTTTTTAAAAATTATGCATTAAACACCTTATTTCAGAGCGCTGATGTGTGTTCACATGACCTCCCTCCAATCTCTTCTTCTCCTCCCGGCTGACATTAATGGGGAATCTCAGCCTCTCTCACTGCAGTCCTCAGATCAGGGAAGCTGAGCGCCAGGACAGAAGACAGAAAAGACAAAAGTACTTACATATGCTCCAATGGTCCAATGGCAGTTAGATCTGACATCTTCTTTCTGGCTTCTTTCAGAACCGGCTTGAGCATGCTCGCTCCCGAGCCGGCTCTGTGTGTCTATAAGACACACAGAGCTTGGGTCGGCCCCGCCCCCCCACTCCCTCCTCACTAGCTGTGATTGACAGCAGCGATGGCTCCTGCTGCTGTGTCTCAACCAATGAGGGGAGAGAGAGAGAGAGATGAGAGATCCTCAGCTCTCATGCACATCACTGGATTGAGATCAGGCTCGGTAACGGCCAATACATTTATGGATAGTTTGTAAAAATCAGTCCGTATCGGACATATTTTGCCAGTAAAAGTCAGAGCCTTTTGACAGTGTACTGACAAGTACCTCTGCCAAAAGACACTGGGAGAGTTGTCAGTAGGGTTGCCAACTGTCTGGGATTCACCCGGACAGTCCGGGTTTTGCTTCATGTGTCCGGGTTTCAGGGAGACTGAGACCCAGACACATTAGTAAGACCAGGCTGTGGCTCCCCAAGTAACCAAGATAGTCACACACAAATTTGCTGCCAACTGGGAGCTGTGGGCGCCTATCTGGGGGCAGGTTCGGCATCACTGGGGGGGTAGGGCCAGCAAAAGCAATTTGGCCACACCCACAGTTTGCTGCAGCATGCTATGCGTACCGCAATACTACTCTCCTTGGGGCACCCAAAGGGGTCCCAGGCTGCTAAAGTGTTGGGGTTTGGCTTGAAGAAAAGGTGGCAACCCTAGGTGTCAGGCGCCAGCCGTGGAAGGAGCAGTCGGCTGCATTTGCTGATACCACTCCTCTAGTACTATCTGCAGCCCTGTCATGGAAGAGTGATCTGTCCACTGCCTCTCCCCGCCGACACAGCTTCACTTCCACTGGGGGCGTTTCCGCTGCTGTGCCAGTCTGGGGTTCGGGCCTCTGCCATCTGCTTCCTCCTTCTCCCCCCCCCCCCAGCCCCACGGTAGCAGTGTCTGACCCCTTCACAGCAAGTGCCCCAATGTGGCCCTGTGCCCACAATGCCAGGCCACTGGAGAGGAGGAGGGGAGAGCAGGACTGGTATGTTACTTGTAGCCAGTGCGCGGACAATAGTATCCAGCAGCCAGGCCAAAGATGGCAATCTGCCCCCCCCCATGGAGGGGGCAGAGCTAATAACAGCACAGCGCTAAAGCAAAACTGAAGACAGAAGTACTTACCTATGCTCCAATGGTCTGATGCCAGCTAGGTCTGACATCTGGTTCCTTTTAGGTGTTGGACTTCTGCTGCCCTGATTGGCTGGTGCTAGATGACATCACTGCCTTATACACACACAGGACCATACATCCTGGCATACTGGCACCTTGCTGGAAATGTAAATGAAGGTGCGCATGCACACATTCGTGTACATTCTGCAGAGGATTGGGAAGAGGCAGGTCGTTATATTTTATTGCAGAAGAGACATTGCATGCGTCTCCTGTATTAAAAAGTTTGCCTGTTCAGAAGTTTTTATTTTTTGCTCTTAGTTCCACTTTAAGTTAAAAAAGGTTGAGGGTTTATTACATCTTTCATTTTCTGACATTTGCATCTTAGTTTGAGTGGGTTGAAAGTTCTTGCATTGATGTGAGAGGATGGATTTAGTGTTGACATTTTATATACGTGGACAATTCTTTTAAATCTGAGGCACGCCTACATCTGACATCTGTCTATGGCCTGCTCTTAACCACATGCTTTGTTTATTGAGCCAGTTGACTTTCTCAGTTCCTCACTGTCACTGATATAAAAGTCGGGAGATACTTTCATATTAAGCAGGATTTCCACCCATTCCAAAAACTGCTGTTCTCATCAAAGTCAACAGTTTTTGTAAAAAGAGAACGTTTACAGTCCGTCAGCTTAAAATAGAAATTTCCTGTTTCCGGACCTCCCTAGAATGATGCAGAGCTCCAGCATATTGATAATGCATTGTAGAGAGTCTTTACACACTTCTCTCACTGAGAGACATTGAAAAAATGTCTGTTAAAATATTATGATCCTGCAAAACTAGTAACCATATCACCTAGATATTACTGTACATTATATAATTCAACAAAATATATGTAAGAAGGCTGCATTACATTACTTTGCCCCAGTTTTCAGGAATGACGTTCACAATATGAAATGTACACATGCACAGATTAAACCCTTTCGTTGCCAGAGCCATTTCTGCATTTTTGCAGTATGCAGCTTTGTGACATTTCACTAAATTGTTTCCTAAAAGAATAATACAACGTGTGACACGTCCAACTTGATTACAGGACGTTGTCAATGTGTGACAACGTCCAACTATAATTACAGGACAGTGCATGCAGACTGAGGAAGCTGGGGCTTATCTGATAATTACAGGACAGTGCCCACACACTGGGGAAGCTGGGGCTCATCTGGTAATTACAGGACAGTGCATGCACACTGGGGAAGCTGAGGCTCGTCTGATAATTACAGTACAGTGCACGCACACTGGGGAAGCTGAGGCTCGTCTGATAATTACAGTACAGTGCACGCACACTGGGGAAGCTGAGGCTCGTCCGATAATTACAGGACAGTGCACGCACACTGGGGAAACTGGGGCTCATCTGATAATTACAGGACAGTGCACGCACACTGGGGAAACCGGGGCTCATCTGATAATTACAGGACAGTGCACGCACACTGGGGAAACCGGGGCTCATCTGATAATTACAGAACAGTGCCCACACACTGGGGAAGCCGGGGCTCATCTGCTAATTACAGTACAGTGCACGCACACTGGAGAAGCTGGGGCTCATCTGATAATTACAGGACAGTGCACGCACACTGGGGAAGCTGGGGCTCATCTGGTACTTACAGAACAGTGCCCACACACTGGGGAAGCTGGGGCTCATCTGATAATTACAGGACAGTGCCCACACACTGGGGAAGCTGGGGCTCATCTGATAATTACAGGACAGTGCACGTACACTGGGGAAGCTGGGGCTCATCTGATAATTAGAGGACAGTGCCCACACACTGGGAAAGCCGGGGCTCATCTGGTAATTACAGGACAGTGCACGCACACTGGGGAAGCCTAGGCTCATTTGATGATTACAGGACAGTGCACGTACACTGGGGAAGCTGGGGTTCATCTGGTAATTACAGAACAGTGCACGCACACTGGGGAAGCTTGGGCTCATCTGATAATTACAGAACAGTGCCCACACACTCGGGAAGCCGGGGCTCATCTGGTAATTACAGGACAGTGCACGCACATTGGGGAAGCTGAGGCTCATCTGATAATTACAGGACAGTGCACGCACACTGGGGAAACCTGGGCTCATCTGGTAATTACAGGACAGTGCCCACACACTGGGGAAGCTGAAGCTCGTCTGATAATTACAGGACAGTGCACGCACACTGGGGAAACCAGGGCTCATCTGATAATTACAGAACAGTGCCCACACACTGGGGAAGCCAGGTCTCATCTGGTAATTACAGGACAGTGCACGCACACTGGGGAAGCTGGGGCTCATCTGATAATTACAGGACAGTGCACGCACATTGGGGAAGCTGAGGCTCATTTGATAATTACAGGACAGTGCACGCACACTGGGGAAGCCGGGGCTCATCTGGTAATTACAGGACTGTGCCCACACACTGGGGAAGCTGGAGCTCATCTGGTAATTACAAGACAGTGCACGCACACTGGGGAAGCTGAGGCTCGTCTGATAATTACAGGACAGTGCACGCACACTGGGGAAACCGGGGCTCATCTGATAATTACAGAACAGTGCCCACACACTGCGGAAGCCAGGTCTCATCTGGTAATTACAGGACAGTGCACGCACACTGGGGAAGCTGGGGCTCATCTGGTACTTACAGGACAGTGCATGCACACTGGGGAAGCCGGGGCTCATCTGATAATTACAGGATAGTGCCCACACACTGGGGAAGCTGGGGCTCATCTGATAATTACAGGACAGTGCACGCACACTGGGGAAGCCGGGGCTCATCTGGTAATTACAGGACAGTGCACGCACACTGGGGAAGCCGGGGCTCATCTGATAATTACAGGACAGTGCACGCACACTGGGGAAGCCGGGGCTCATCTGGTAATTACAGGACAATGCACGCACACTGGGGAAGCCAGGGCTCATTTGATAATTACAGTACAGTGCATGCACACTGGGGAAGCTGGGGCTCATCTGGTACTTACAGAACAGTGCATTCACATTGAGTAAGCCAGGGCTCATCTGATAATTACAGGACAGTGCACGCACATTGAGGAAGCTGGGGCTCATCTGATAATTACAGGACAGTGCCCACATACTGGGGAAGCTGGGGCTCATCTGGTAATTACAGGACAGTGCATGCACACTGGGGAAGCTGGGGCTTATCTGATAATTACAGGACAGTGCATGTACACTGGGGAAACCAGAGCTCAGTCTGATTACAGCACAGGGTATGTGCTCTATGGAAATCGTTTGACGTTCAGAGCACTTTTGCATGCATAATAAAACAGTGCAGCTTCTGAGTGCCGACAGCCCTGGGAGATCAGCCATTTCAATAGTGACTGTGGAGCGTTGTTGGTCAATTCAATAAGCTGGCAAAAGGCAGGATTCCTAGGTAATTTATTGTTAATACCAATGGGTAAATGTAAGGTACACACTGCGAATGTAAACTCATTATGGAAACCTTGCAAACCAATTTTTTTTGCCTGGAAAGACACTTTGAAATGTATATTTAAGTTATTATTGTATGTTGAATGAGTTCCTTCTTGTGCCATTTTACTCTCACTTTGTAGAAAATACCTGGGGATCTTGCCACTTCCCTTCTCTTTTTGCAACATAGTGACCACACCAAGCATGGATGGAGATTTATGCTCATGTGGTCAGTTTGCATCCCTCATCTTGTTGATCAGAGCTGCAAGACACCATGCTAATGCAAGGCATGCCTGTAGTCCTATAGTCAGTTTTCCTGCAAGCCATCCCCCACCCCATCTCCTGTCCAGCCCTGCTGAAAACGCCATCTTAAGCAGCATGTTTGGAACGCAGCTTACATAACACAGTGAATGTTTTTCCATGCTGTAGCTGACATCATTCATCTGATGCCCTCGGGAAATACAAGAAAAGGGGCAGGTAGAAAGGCCATGCAATCACTCCACGAAATAATTAAAAAAAAAAGAAAAAGTAGAAAAAAAATATTTTGAAAGGCAATTTTATTTGACTATTATGCCGCGTACACACGATCGGAATTTTGGTCGGAAAAAGATATGATGGCTTTTCCGACGGGATTCCGCTCAAGCTTGCCTTGCATACACACGGTCTCACAAAATTTTGCTGAAGTTTCGACCGTTAAGAACGCGGTGACATACAACACTACGATGAGCCGAGAAAATGAAGTTCAATGCTTCCGAGCATGCGTCGAATTGTTTCTGAGCATGAGTAGAAATTTTGCGCGTCGGAATTGCTACAGACGATTGCATTTTCGGATAGGAACTTTTTCCGACCGAAAAATTGAGAACATGCTCTCAATCTTTTGCTGGCTAGAATTCGGCCAGCAAAAATCCGATGGAGCATACACACGGTCGCATTTTCTGACCAAAAGCTTTTGCTGTCCAAATTTCCAATCGTGTGTATGCGGCATTAGGAATTCTTTGGGATATGAAACAATACTTTTTCTTTGATTGACTTCATGGATCTTCATATGCCCCCTCATCACACCCTTTGGCCCCTGGAATCAAAGAACAACACCCAGTATTTAAAAAGTTAGAATTATGTGACTTTTTGCTGAAAAGTAGGGGCTTTGACACTGGATGCTGCAAAAGCCCCTAGCTCCACTTCTTGAATGGGGGTTTCTTCTTTTTTCTTTTAGTGACTCAATGGAACAGTGGGAAGAAATTTGGAAGGGTACAAAACAGAGAAGAATATGTTCAGCTGGAAAAACAAGCAGTAATGTAAACCTGTTGCTTTGCCCTGCATGGAGAAAGCACAAGTTTGCTTTAAAATAAAATACTGGTATAAATATCTTTTCTATTAGATAGACTCCTTTGGAGGAGGCTGCTCTTGTATTCATCTTTCTCTACTGGTTCCTTTAGGTTACAGTAAATAGAGCAGAAATCAAATCACATCCTACCATGCTCATAATCAAACGATCTACTTATTACTTTTGCTTTATTTTAGTTACGTATTATACATTGCCTCCAAAAGCAATTACACCCCCATCCCTGTTCATGTTAAAAAATTTAATTAGCAGTGTATCCGGATGTAATACAATGTTGAAATTCGCAGTGATTATAAGAGATTGAATTTGTGAGGATGCATACTGTCAGGCAAGGAATTCCCTTGGTTAACCGATTCAGGGCCACAAAGACATGATGGTATTGATTAAGAACTTTTTCACTATAAACACACGAGCCAGTAACAACTATTAAGGCAAATGATGAATAACTCTGTGTCGAATCAATCTTTTTCAGGGAAAAAATACTAAAATGAATTGTTGTGCATGCAAACACAATGTATTCCCCAATTTTTGTACAAAATAAAAGATGAGGTCAGTGGCGTCACTAGGATTGGTGTCACCCGGTGCTGAAAAAATTGGTGTCACCCCCCCTCCACCAACTGTAGCCCGCCCCCCTCAGTACAGACCCCTCCACTAACTACAGACCCCCCCCCCCCCCTCAGTGTAGATCCCTTTCACTAAGTACAGAACCCCTTCCTCAGTATAGACCCCCCCTCCATCAATATAGACCCCCCTAAGTACAGACCCCCCTCCCTCAATATAGTTCTCCCCCTAAGTACAGACCCATCTCCCTCAGTATAGACCTCCGCCCTCAGTACAGACCCTCCTCTGTCATTATAGACCTCCCCCCTCAGCACAGACCCCCCTCTTTCAGTATAGACCTCCCCCCTCAGTAGAGACCCCACTCCGTCAGTATAGACCTCCCCCTCAGTACAGACCCCCTCCGTCAGTATAGACCTTCCCCCTCAGTACAAACCCCCTCCGTCAGTATAGACCTTCCCCTCAGTACAGACCCCCCTCTGTCAGTATTGACCTCCCCCTTAGTACAGACCCCCCTCTGTCAGTATTGACCTCCCCCTTAGTACAGACCCCACTCCGTCAGTATAGACCTCCCCCCTCAGTACAGACCCCTCTCCCTCTGTATAGACCTCCCCCCAGTACAGACCCCCCTCCGTCAGTATAGACCTCCCCCTCAGTACCGACCCCCCTCCGTCAGTATAGACCTCCCCCCTCAGTACAGACCTCCTTCCGTCAGTATAGACCTCCCCCTCAGTACAGACGCCCCTCTGACAGTATAGACCCCCCTTACTACAGACCGCTCTCCCTCAGTATAGACCTCCCCCCTCAGTACAGACCCCAGTCCGTCAGTATAAACCCCCCTCAGTAGAGATCCCCCTCTGTCAGTATAGACCTCCTCCCTCAGTATAGACCCCCTTTCCTCAGTATAGACCCCCCACTAAGTACTGACCCCCTCCCTCAGTACAGACCCCCCTCCATCAGTATGGACCCCCCTCAGTACAGACCCTTCTCCTTCAGTATAGACCTCCCCTCAGTACAGTCCCCCCTCCGTCAGTATAGCCCTCCCCCTCAGTACAGACCCCCCTCCGTCGGTATAGACCTCCCCCCTCAGTACAGACCCCACTCCATCAGTATAAACCCCCGCTCAGTACAGACCCCCCTCTGTCAGTATAGACCTCCCTCCTCAGTATAGACCCCCCCACTAAGTACTGACCCCCTTCGTATAGACCTCCCCCCTCTGTACAGACCCCCCTCCCTCAGTGCAGACCCCCCATCAGTACAGACCCCCTCCCTCAGTACAGACACCCCCTCAGTGCAGACCCCCTCATCAGTACAGACACCCCCCTCAGTGCAGACCCCCCCCATCAGTATAAACACCCCCCTCAGTGCAGACCCCCATCAGTATAGAATCCTCCCTCTTAGTGCAGACCCCCATCAGTATAGAAACCCCCCCCCACAGTGCAGACCCCCCATCAGTATAGAATCCCCCCTCTTAGTGCAGACCCCCATCAGTATAGACTCCCCCTCAGTGCAGACCCCCCATCAGTATAGACAACCCCCCTCAGTATAGAATCCCCCGTTAGTGCAGACCCCCCATCAGGATAGACACCCCCCATCAGTATAGAATCTCCCCCTCTTAGTGCAGACCCCTCAATCAGTATAGAATCCCCCTCTTAGTGCAGACCCCCATCAGTATAGACCTCCCCCTCAGTATAGACCTCCCCCTCAGTACAGACCCCCCCCTCTGTCAGTATAGACCTCCTCCCTCAGTACAGACCGCACTCCGTCAGTATAGACCTCCCCCCTCTGTACAGACCCCCTCCGTCAGTATAGACCTTCCCCCTTAGTACAAACCCCCCTCCGTCAGTATAGACCTCCCCCTCAGTACAGACCCCCCTCTGTCAGTATTGACCTCCCCCTTAGTACAGACCCCACTCCGTCAGTATAGACCTCCCCCCTCAGTACAGACCCCTCTCCCTCTGTATAGACCTCCCCCAGTACAGACCCCCTCCGTCAGTATAGACCTCCCCCTCAGTACCGACCCCCCTCCGTCAGTATAGACCTCCCCCCTCAGTACAGACCTCCTTCCATCAGTATAGACCTCCCCCTCAGTACAGACGCCCCTCTGACAGTATAGACCCCCCTTACTACAGACCCCACTCCGTCAGTATAGACCTCCCTCTCAGTACAGACCCCCCTCCATCAGTATAGACCTCCCCCTAAGTACAGACCCCTCTCCCTCAGTATAGACCTCCCCCTCTGTACAGACTCCACTCCGTCAGTATAAACCCCCCCTCAGTACAGATCCCCCTCTGTCAGTATAGACCTCCTCCCTCAGTATAGACCCCCTTTCCTCAGTATAGACCCCCCCACTAAGTACTGACCCCCTCCCTCAGTACAGACCCCCCTCAGTACAGACCCCCCTCCTTCAGTATAGACCTCCCCCCTCAGTACAGTCCCCCCCTCCGTCAGTATAGCCCTCCCCCTCAGTACAGACCCCCCTCCATCGGTATAGACCTCCCCCCTCAGTACAGACCCCACTCCATCAGTATAAACCCCGCTCCGTACAGACCCCCCTCTGTCAGTATAGACCTCCCCCCTCAGTATAGACCCCCCCACTAAGTACTGACCCCCTCCGTATAGACCTCCCCCCTCAGTACAGACCCCCCTCCCTCAGTGCAGACCCCCCATCAGTACAGACCCCCTCCCTCAGTACAGACACCCCCTCAGTGCAGACCCCCTCATCAGTACAGACACCCCCCTCAGTGCAGACCCCCCATCAGTATAGACACCCCCCTCAGTGCAGACCCCCATCAGTATAGAATCCTCCCTCTTAGTGCAGACCCCCCATCAGTATAGAAACCCCCCCCACAGTGCAGACCCCCCCATTAGTATAGAATCCCCCCTCTTAGTGCAGACCCCCATCAGTATAGACTCCCCCCTCAGTGCAGACCCCCCATCAGTATAGACAACCCCCATCAGTATAGAATCCCCCGTTAGTGCAGACCCCCCATCAGGATAGACACCCCCCATCAGTATAGAATCTCCCCCTCTTAGTGCAGACCCCCCAATCAGTATAGAATCCCCCCTCTTAGTGCAGACCCTCATCAGCATAGACTCCCCCCTCAGTGCAGACCCCCCATCAGTATAGACAACCCCCTTAGTAAAGAATCCCCCGTTAGTGCAGACCCCCCATCAGGATAGACACCCCCCATCAGTATAGAATCTCCCCCTCTTAGTGCAGACCCCCCAAATCAGTATAGAATCCTGCCTCTTAGTGCAGACCCCCCATCAGTATAGACACTTCTCCCCTTAGTGCAGACCCCCCCATCAGTATAGACACCCCCCTCAGTGCAGACCCCCATCAGTATAGAATCCTCCCTCTTAGTGCAGACCCCCCATCAGTATAGAAACCCCCCCACAGTGCAGACCCCCCCATTAGTATAGAATCCCCCCTCTTAGTGCAGACCCCCATCAGTATAGACTCCCCCCTCAGTGCAGACCCCCCTCAGTATAGACACCCCTCTCCCCTCCCATAGCGCCCCCCCCCTCCTGCACATGTCCATCTACATATACGGTAGTAAAGTGTACAGACCTCAGAACAGCGCGGACAGATACACACAGCGGTGTATGTCCCTCTGGCTCCTCCTCCTCCTGTGTGAATGTAAACAGAGATGAGGGGGAGGCGGCTTTGGTCTGCTCCGCTGAATGACAACCTGAGAAGCGCAGATCAGTTTAGGGCAGCGGGCGGTGTTAGTGGTGCCGCTACCCACGGGTGCCACCCCTCTGGCGGTGTTACCCAGGTGCGCCTGCACCCCCCGCCCCTCCCTAGCGACACCACAGGATGAGGTAGTCTAGCGTAAATAGGTACAAAATGGTTCAAGCCTCAAAACTGTGTGTGTCCATGAAATGGCGAAAAATAAGGTAATTTAAATGATATAATATGCTACGCTTTAAAAAATTTTACAGCTCATCAGTTGTCATATCGCTACGTGCTTAAAAACATTTTTTATGCTCTTTTTCTGAGGGTAAAGGGATTAGCGCCTTAAAAGTCCCACATACCCACATTTTTTGACAAGTTGTCATATCGATGTGCAATCGCTGTTACATACATGTGCACACCCTCCCCGCACATTTTCATTTGTGGGTGTGCACAGGGTGACAGAGTTGCTGTTAGTTTTTTCTTTTATTACCCCTGTAGCACCCTTTACCTTAGGTAGGTTGCTAGAGGTAGTGTTTTTTTTTGTTACAGCTAGTGCAGGTAAATTTAGGCAGGCCTAGCCGAAAGGGGAGGATTGGAGTGACATGGGGTGTATCTGGGAGCCCTGATTAATCCCAACTAGGATTGGCAGGGGGCAGGCCTCCTATATATACCCAGGGTCAGCCTGCTGGAGGGGGAGTTGTTGGGTGGAAGAACTGAGTGATAAAGTGTTAAGCTGTCGTGGCCTTTGAGGGAGCCCCCCTTCTGGGGGGGTGATCTTGGGCCAGGAGCTCGGGAGCTGGGAGGGAACCTCTCCATACAACCCAAACGAGAGGTGTCATGAACAGGAGCGGGAGGTTTGGGTTCAGTGGCGGCTGGTGCTCAATTTTTTTGGGGGGGCGCAAAGCCCTAACCAACCCCAGCCCCCCCCCCCCCCCCGCCGGTCTCTCGCATGGCAAAAGATAGATAAATAGACAGATAAATGGACACATAGATAGACACTGGGTGGGATGGAGGGATGGATGGATAGACACTGGGTGGTAGAGATAGACAGGGGGGGAGGGGGAGAGAGAGATATACACTGGGGGGTGGGGGAGAGAGATATATACACTGGTGGGTGGGAGAGAGAGATATATACACTGGTGGGTGGGAGAGAGAGAGATACACTGGTGGGTGGGAGAGAGAGAGAGATACACTGGTGGGTGGTAGAGAGAGAGAGAGAGATACACTGGTGGGTGGTAGAGAGAGAGAGAGAGATACACTGGTGGGTGGGGAGAGAGAGATATACACTGGGGTGGGAGAGATATACACTGGTGGGTGGGAGAGATATACACTGGTGGGTGGGAGAGAGAGATCTACACTGGGGGGGTGGGGGAGAGAGATCTACACTGGGGGGGTGGGGGAGAGAGATCTACACTGGGGGGGTGGGGGAGAGAGATCTACACTGGGGGGGGTGGGGGAGAGAGATCTACACTGGGGGGGTGGGGGAGAGAGATATACACTGGGGGGGGTGGGGGAGAGAGATATACACTGGGGGGGTGGGGGAGAGAGATATACACTGGGGGGGAGAGAGAGATATACTGGGGGTGGGAGAGAGAGATATACACTGGGGGGGTGGGGGAGAGAGATATACACTGGGGGGGTGGGGGAGAGAGATATACACTGGGGGGGTGGGGGAGAGAGATATACACTGGGGGGTGGGGGAGAGAGATATACACTGGGGGTGGGGGAGAGAGATATACACTGGGGGGGTGGGGGAGAGAGATATACACTGGTGGGGTGGGGGGAGAGAGATATACACTGGTGGGTGGGAGAGAGAGAGAGATATACACTGGGGGTGGGAGAGAGAGAGATATACACTGCGGGGGTGGGAGAGAGAGATATACACTGGGGGTTGTGGGAGAGAGAGATATACACTGGGGGGGTGGGAGAGAGAGATATACACTGGGGGGGGGTGGGAAAGAGAGATATACACTGGTGGGTGGGAGAGAGAGATATACACTGGTGGGTGGGAGAGAGAGATATACACTGGTGGGTGGGAGAGAGAGAGATATACACTAGGGGTGGGAGAGAGAGAGATATACACTAGGGGTGGGAGAGAGAGATATACACGGGTGGGAGAGAGAGATATACACTGGTGGGTGGGAGAGAGAGAGAAAGTTATACACTGGGGGGTGGGAGAGAGAGATATACACTGGTGGGTGGGAGAGAGAGATACACACTGGGGGTGGGAGAGAGAGAGATATACACGGGTGGGAGAGAGAGATATACACTGGTGGGTGGGAGAGAGAGAGAGATATACACTGGGGGGTGGGCGAGAGAGATATACACTGGTGGGTGGGAGAGAGAGAGATACACACTGGGGGTGGGAGAGAGAGAGATATACACTGGGGGTGGGAGAGAGAGATATACACTGGGGGGTGGGAGAGAGAGAGATATACACTGGGGGGGTGGGAGAGCGAGAGATACACTGGTGGGTGGGAGAGAGAGAGAGAGATATACACTGGGGGTGGGAGAGAGAGAGATATACACTGGGGGTGGGAGAGAGAGAGATATACACTGGGGGTGGGAGAGAGAGAGAGATATACACTGGGGGTGGGAGAGAGAGAGAGATATACACTGGGGGTGGGAGAGAGAGAGAGATATACACTGGGGGTGGGAGAGAGAGATATACACTGGGGGGGTGGGAGAGAGAGAGATATACACTGGGGGGGTGGGAGAGCGAGAGATACACTGGTGGGTGGGAGAGAGAGAGAGAGATATACACTGGGGGTGGGAGAGAGAGAGATATACACTGGGGGTGGGAGAGAGAGAGATATACACTGGGGGTGGGAGAGAGAGATATACACTGGGGGTGGGAGAGAGAGAGAGATATACACTGGGGGTGGGAGAGAGAGAGAGATATACACTGGGGGTGGGAGAGAGAGATATACACTGGGGGCGGGAGAGAGAGAGATATACACTGGGGGCGGGAGAGAGAGATATACACTGGGGGCAGGAGAGAGAGAGATATACACTGGGGGTGGGAGAGAGAGAGAGATATACACTGGGGGGGTGGGAGAGAGATACACACTGGGGGGGTGGGAGAGAGATACACACTGGGGGGGTGGGAGAGAGATACACACTGGGGGGGTGGGAGAGAGATACACACTGGGGGGGTGGGAGAGAGATACACACTGGGGGGGTGGGAGAGAGAGAGATATACACTGGGGGGGTGGGAGAGAGAGAGATATACACTGGGGGTGGGAGAGCGAGAGATATACACTGGGGGTGGGAGAGCGAGAGATATACACTGGGGGTGGGAGAGCGAGAGATAGATATACACTGGGGGTGGGAGAGCGAGAGATAGATATACACTGGGGGTGGGAGAGAGAGAGAGATATACACTGGGGGCGGGAGAGAGAGAGAGATACACTGGGGGGCGGGAGAGAGAGAGATATACACTGGGGGCGGGAGAGAGAGAGATATACACTGGGGGTGGGAGAGAGAGAGAGATATACACTGGGGGTGGGAGAGAGAGAGAGAGATATACACTGGGGGTGGGGAGAGAGAGATATACACTGGGGGTGGGAGAGAGAGAGATATACACTGGGGGTGGGAGAGAGAGAGATATACACTGGGGTTGGGAGAGAGAGAGATATACACTGGGGTTGGGAGAGAGAGAGATATACACTGGGGTTGGGAGAGAGAGAGATATACACTGGGGGTGGGAGAGAGAGAGATATACACTGGGGGTGGGAGAGAGAGAGAGATATACACTGGGGGTGGGAGAGAGAGAGATATACACTGGGGGTGGGAGAGAGAGAGATATACACTGGGGGTGGGAGAGAGAGAGATATACACTGGGGTGGGAGAGAGAGAGATATACACTGGGGTTGGGAGAGAGAGAGATATACACTGGGGTTGGGAGAGAGAGAGATATACACTGGGGTGGGAGAGAGAGAGATATACACTGGGGGTGGGAGAGAGAGAGATATACACTGGGGGTGGGAGAGAGAGATATACACTGGGGGTGGGAGAGAGAGAGATATACACTGGGGGTGGGAGAGAGAGAGATATACACTGGGGGTGGAGAGAGAGAGATATACACTGGGGTGGGAGAGAGAGAGATATACACTGGGGGTGGGAGAGAGAGAGAGATATACACTGGGGGTGGGAGAGAGATATACACTGGGGGTGGGAGAGAGAGATATACACTGGTGGGTGGGAGAGAGAGAGATATACACGGGTGGGAGAGAGAGATATACACTGGTGGGTGGGAGAGAGAGATATACACTGGTGGGTGGGAGAGAGAGAGATATACACGGGTGGGAGAGAGAGATATACACTGGTGGGTGGGAGAGAGAGATATACACTAGGGGTGGGAGAGAGAGATATACACGGGTGGGAGAGAGAGATATACACGGGTGGGTGGGAGAGAGAGAGAGATATACACTGGGGGGTGGGAGAGAGAGATATACACTGGTGGGTGGGAGAGAGAGATACACACTGGTGGGTGGGAGAGAGAGATACACACTGGGGGTGGGAGAGAGAGAGATATACACTGGGGGTGGGAGAGAGAGATATACACTGGGGGGGTGGGAGAGAGAGAGAGATATACACTGGGGGTGGGGAGAGAGATATACACTGGGGGTGGGAGAGAGAGATATACACTGGTGGGTGGGAGAGAGATATACACTGGTGGGTGGGAGAGAGAGATACACTGGTGGGTGGGAGAGAGAGATAGACACTGGGGGTGGGAGAGAGAGAGAGATAGACACTGGGGGGGGAGAGAGAGAGAGATAGACACTGGGGGTGGGAGAGAGAGAGATATACACTGGGGGTGGGAGAGAGAGAGAGATACACTGGTGGGTGGGAGAGAGAGAGAGATACACTGGTGGGTGGGAGAGAGAGAGAGAGATACACTGGTGGGTGGGAGAGAGAGAGAGAGATACACTGGTGGGTGGGAGAGAGAGATACACTGGTGGGTGGGAGAGAGAGAGAGAGAGAGAGAGAGAGATACACTGGTGGGTGGTAGAGAGAGAGAGAGAGAGAGAGAGAGAGAGAGAGAGATACACTGGTGGGTGGTAGAGAGAGAGAGAGAGAGAGAGAGAGATACACTGGTGGGTGGTAGAGAGAGAGAGAGAGAGAGAGAGAGAGAGAGAGAGATACACTGGTGGGTGGGAGAGAGAGATATACACTGGGGGTGGGAGAGATATACACTGGTGGGTGGGAGAGAGAGAGATATACACGGGTGGGAGAGAGAGATATACACTGGTGGGTGGGAGAGAGAGAGAGATATACACTAGGGGTGGGAGAGAGAGATATACACTGGTGGGTGGGAGAGAGAGAGAGATATACACTGGGGGGTGGGAGAGAGAGATATACACTGGGGGGGTGGGGGAGAGAGATATACACTGGGGGGGGTGGGGGAGAGAGATATACACTGGGGGGGGTGGGGGAGAGAGATATACACTGGGGGGGGGGGTGAGGGAGAGAGATATACACTGGGGGGGTGGGGGAGAGAGATATACACTGGGGGGGGGGGTGAGGGAGAGAGATATACACTGGGGGGGGGGTGAGGGAGAGAGATATACACTGGGGGGGGGTGAGGGAGAGAGATATACACTGGGGGGGGGGTGAGGGAGAGAGATATACACTGGGGGGGTGGGGGAGAGAGATATACACTGGGGGGGTGGGGGAGAGAGATATACACTGGGGGGGTGGGGGAGAGAGATATACACTGGGGGGGGTGGGGGAGAGAGATATACACTGGGGGGGTGGGGGAGAGAGAGATATACACTGGGGGGGTGGGGGAGAGAGATATACACTGGGGGGGGTGGGGGAGAGAGATATACTGTGGGTGGGAGAGAGAGATATACACTGGGGGGGGTGGGGGAGAGAGAGATATACACTGGGGGGGGGGTGGGGGAGAGAGATATACACTGGGGGGGTGGGGGAGAGAGATATACACTGGGGGGGTGGGGGAGAGAGATATACACTGGGGGGGGTGGGGGAGAGAGATATACACTGGGGGGGGTGGGGGGGAGAGATATACACTGGGGGGTGGGGGAGAGAGATATACACTGGGGGTGGGGGAGAGAGATATACACTGGGGGTGGGGGAGAGAGATATACACTGGGGGGGGTGGGG